>NC_088422.1:58290262-58352762 GCF_034236695.1 Oncorhynchus nerka
GAAACACTTAACTGACATTAGATCAGTGTCAAGCAGAAACTCTATCCTGTCTCATATAAAGGACTCTGGTGACTTTATACCGTCAACAACTGATTTAAGATGAGCTTTCCCAACATCAACATAAATGCAGCAGACCACCTGGCCTGGTTATTTCGGAGTGGGGTCTTTATATGTGGTATTATTGTGGTATTGAACATTGACTACTACAACTCACGAATAAACATTATACAGTACATACTAATAAACATGAATAAACATATAGCTACATATACAGTAAAGCAGTAAACTGGTGGAGCAGTGGGGGCTCTACCATTAGAGCATTAGGAGCTATGTTAAATAGATGAAAAACTTTAATCAAATAAAACGTATAAACCATTTGTACCCACCGTAGAGTAGATAGAGGAGGTACTGGAGACCAGAGACAGGGAGGAGCCGTGAACTGCAGAGACAAAGCCACAGGACATAGAGGGATGAGGCCTCAGAACTGTACAGTGCATAACAACACACACTACATTAGGTGATAACACACACACACACAGACTCACTCACACTTACCCGCATGTGTGTGACCAAAAGAAGGAAAACTACGAAAAATATCTCAATGTAGAAAAACTACTGCACACCATAATACGTTTGAGCCCCGACAATCTCCCTAAGATGCAAATCCCATCTTCCACCACCCACCTCGCTCCATCCACCAGTCACCCTACCATTATCCACCTCCTCTCACTTGTCCTGACTCGACCAGCCGCCATGGTGGTGAAAGTCCTAATAACAGCCCTATAAAGATAACGCTACCACACACAGCGGTATACTGTGTGTGTGTGTGTTAGTGTGTGTGTGTGTTAGTGTGTGGATGTGTTAGTGTGTGTGTGTGTGTGTGTGTGTGTGTGTGAGCGTGTCTAGCCTTCACACAGTACAGTACAGGGTTATGATGGGAGTGGTATTATCCTATTGGTTAACAACTCAGTCTCTGATCTTAACATCAAAGTCCAGACACAATGCCGTAAGAGCGTTTCCTGCATATAATAGGGTTCTATTTAATTCGGTGGTTTCCTGTCTACAGGCTAGAAGGATATGATCAGATAGAGGAGGATTAGGCTATGATGTCATAGAAGAGACCAGGAAGTAGGTCTACGCATGAGATGGGTTTTCCCTAGATTATTTTCCGGGTGGGGGGCAAAAGGCCTAAAGAAATAAGGTGGTGCCCCGCCTATGTAATGGTAGGCAAATTGTCCTGACAGTTCCATTCAAAGAAGAGTTCTACTTGAATCTGGCGATCCTAGAAATCACTGACTTATCCTGTGTGTGTGTGTGTGTGTGTGTGTGTGTGTGTGTGTGTGTGTGTGGGGGGGTTATACAATAACAGCGTGTAAGTGTGGTCGTCTCAACATGGAGCAACTTAAACAAAGTGTGCAGGTATACTGTTTTTGTCCCAGTCCACATTTGATAACACTAAAGGAACTATGCCAGGAAAACATATGAACACACACACATAAACTAATATGAACACATAGACACACACACACACACACACACAACAAACATATGGTTTCCTGCACGTCCTCGTGTTTCTCGATTATAAAGACCCTGTAATTATTTCGTTTTTTTTTAAACCCCGGAGGGAAGAAGGGAATTGAGAAGAGAGGAGCGAAAAGAGAGAGCAAGAGAAAGGGCACAACAGAGGATAAAACAGTGGCACTGGAGGGCCTGTATAATAATATTTGGTGGGAGCGTGTGAGGATCGACTGGATTCTTAATGAGGTCACGTACACTCTATCCAGAGGGCATTTACAAACCTGGTTTTGGTGTCACTAGGTTCACTGCTTCTTATTCTCTCTCTACCTCTCTACCCCCTTGTCCAGTATAGTGGAGATTGTAGACTATAAAAGTGCACAATAGAGACCCATGCACCAAAGTATGTGTCTATACACACACACACACGCCTGTACAGACACACACACACACACACACACACACACACACGTGGGTGAGTTGCTGCTCTCATTGCTTGATTCAACGCAGCTCTATTCAGTCAGGAGCCAAAAGCACTGATGCATGAGTCTTAGACTGTTTTCTTGTCTCCTCTCCCTCCAGGTTCTTCCTCAAGTTCTTCCTGAGGCACAACCAGAACTGCCGAAAGAATGCAGGGAACCCACGATACATGAGATGCTTTCAGGTGGGAGAGAGAGAACCGTAAAACCTCATCTGACATCATTCCTTTAGACCAGGGCTCTCCAACCCTGTAGCTACCGTCCACACTCACCGTGGTTGACACCACCACCTGGGAAGGACAAAGGAGAGCCATGTCCATCTAAGGATTTGAGATTTTATCATGAGCAATCATCTCTCTATCTTGTCGCTTCCCTCCCTCCCTCTTCTCTCTTTACTCACCCTCCTCAAAGCCCTCTCTGAAGGAACCAGAGCGGCTCATGGTGCGAGTCTTCTCGTCCAATGACACGCAGGAGTTCCTCAGGCGGGTGTCACCACAGGGGTCAAAGGTGGTGTCCTGATTGGTCAGACTGTTGTTCCGGAGGCTGGCCAGGTTTATCTGAGCAGCTGTGGTGGGGCTACCTGCTGCAAGGGACACCACTATACAGGTTAGTTTACACACACACACACACACACACTGGCTTGTACAGTGTTTATAGGTCATACCGAGCTGTCCAAAGTTGAAGCGTGTCCCGGAGGGTGAGGTGAGGCTGGATCCAGGTGAGAAGGGAGAGTTACTGGTTGAGTCCTGCAGTCCGCCCTGCGAATGGAAGCGCAGCCAATCACGCGCCGCCTCCTCATGACCTCGCAGCTGGGGTGATGGGGCATACCTGCAGTGCCAAACACAGAGGTTCATAAGTTGCCGGGTAAAGGATACGTGAGTAGGGTGCAAAACTGGTGCGGTTTCTACCGTCTGTTTTAATCTTTATCGTCATATGGTGATTGTATTTTTACTAAGAGCACCTGATGAATATGTCCCGAGTAAATTTCACATAACGTACAAGCACTTTTCCTCAACCCGAGAGCAACACACAAATCAAGCAGACAGTCAACAGAAATCCAAAAACGGTGTGTGCGTGTGACGTGGAACCGTGACAACTTTACACACACACACACACACAGTAGTGACAGGTGACGTGCCGTGGCGCTGACGCGCAACACAAAATTGTGCCAAGTGCAAAAATAAAGAATAACCACACAACACCAGCATTGCATGAGTTGAAGCTGTGAGAAAGGGACAGGAGAGAGAGAGAAAGCGATAGGGACGGTGCTAAGCTTGGCAGACAGTGCCTGAGTGATCTTACAGTAGGTACCTGAGTCCCTTCTTGGGCAGAGTGTTTCTATCACTGTGTGGACCCCTGTGGGATCGGCAGAGAAACACACTTCAGGGAGAGGAGAAGAAAGGAGGAGAGGAAAGGAGGAATCTGGATAGTGCGCAATCTAGCTATTGCAATTGTAAAAAAGATATACAGTTACCGGTCAAAAGTTTGGACACACCTATTCACTCAAGGGTTTTTCTTTATTTTGACTATTTTCTACATTGCAGAATAATAGTGAAGACATCAAAACTATAAAATAACACACATGGAATCATGTTGTAACAACAACAAAAAAGTGTTAAAATGATCCAAATATATTTTTGATTTTAGATTCTTCAAAGTAGCCACCCTTTGCCTTGATGACAGCTTTGCACACTCTTGGCATTCTCTCATCCAGCTTCACCTGGAATGCTTTTCCAACAGTCTTGAAGGAGTTCCCACACATGCTGAGCACTTGTTGGCTGCTTTTCCTTAGGTCAGTTAGGATCACCACTTTATTTTAAGAATGTGAAATGTCAGAATAATGGTAGAGAGAAGGATTTATTTCAGCTTTTATTTCTTTCATCACATTCCCAGTGGGTCAGAAGTTAACATACACAATTCGTTTTTGGTAGTATTGCCTTTAAATTGTTTAACTTGAGTCAAACGTTTCAGGTAGCCTTCCACACGCTTCCCACAATAAGTTGGGTGAATTTTGGCCCATTCCTCCTGACAGAGCTGGTGTAACTGAGTCAGGTTTGTAGGCCTCATTGCTCACACACACTTTTTCAGTTCTGCCCACAAGTTTTCTATAGGATTGAGGTCAGGGCTTTGTGATGGCCACTCCAATACCATGAATTTGGTGTCCTTAAGCCATTTCGCCACAACTTTAGAAGTATGCTTGGGGTCATTGTCCATTTGGAAGACCCATTTGCGACCGAGCTTTAACTGATGTGTCTTGAGATGTTGCTTCAATATATCCACATAATTTAGCTTCTTCATGATGACATCTATTTTGTGAAGTGCACCAGTCCCTCCTGCAGCAAAGCACCCCCACAACATGATGTAGCCACCCCCATGCTTCACAGTTGGGATGGTGTTCTTCGGCTTGCAAGCCTCTCCCTTTTCCTCAAAACATAATGGTCATTATGGCCAAAAGTTTGATTTTTGTTTCATCAGACCAGAGGACATTTCTCCAAAAAGTATGATCTTTGTCCCCTTGTGCAGTTGCAAACCGTAGTCTGGCTTTTTTATGGCGGTTTTGGAGCAGTGGCTTCTTCCTTGCTGAGCGGCCTTTCGGGTTATGTTGATATAGGACTCGTTTTACTGTGGATATAGATACGTTTCCTCCAGCATCTTCACAAGGTCCTTTGCTGTTGTTCTGGGATTGATTTGCACTTTTCTCATCAAAGTACGTTCATCTCTAGGAGGCAGAACGTGTCTCCTTCCTGAGCGGTATGACGGCTGCGTGATCCCATGGTGTTTATACTTGCGTACATTTTTTTGTACAGATGAACGTGGTACCTTCAGGCATTTGGAAATTGCTCCCAAGATGAACCAGACTTGTGGAGGACTACAAGGTCTAGGCTGATTTATTTGGATATTTCCATGATGTCAAGCAAAGAGGCACTGAGTTTGAAGGTAGGCCTTGAAATACATCCACAGGTACACCTCCAATTGACTCAAAAGTTGTCAATTAGCCTATCAGAAGCTTCTAAAGCCATAATATTTTCTGGACCTTTCCAAGCTGTTTAAAGGCACAGTCAACTTAGTGTATAAAAACTTCTGATTCACTGGAATTGTGATTCAGTGAATTATAAGTGAAATAATCTGTCTGTAAACAATTGTTGGAAAGATTACTTGTGTCATGCACAAAGTAGATATCCTAACCGACTTGCCAAAACTATAGTTTGTAAACAAGACATTTGTGGAGTGGTTGAAAAACGAGTTTTAATGACTCCAACCTAAGTGGATGTAAACTTCCGACTTCAACTGTGTATACTAGGCGGTGTCAGAGGAAGGCCTTTGAAAAATTGTCAAAGACTCCAGTCTCCCAAATCAGAGACTGTTCTCTCTGCTACCGCACGGCAAAGCGGTACCAGAGCACCATAGTTTGTAAACAAGAAATTTGTGGAGTGGTTGAAAATGAGTTTTAATGACACCAACCTAAGTGGATGTAAACTTCCGATTTCAACTGTACATATTATGAAAACTCTTCAAGTTACAATGTTTCCGTTATAAAGTCATCATTTAACTTTGAATGACATCGCAAAATCGACATTCATTTTCATATTCCATCTATCATGGTTACCACCATTTTGGCTGATGAAATATAAATGTCCCTAAGTCCATTTATTGCATGTTACAGTTCTGAGGTAGATTCTCCATAATGTAACAGAACGACATTTCAGTCTCTCACATCACATTAGAGACCAGAAAGGAGTTGGTCTGCTGTGCCTTGTAATTTACGATGGGCATAACCCCCCCCCCCCCCCCATCAATCCCTCTGTACCTCTCCCACTCTGCGGGACGGGGAGATGTCTCTGTATAACGACAGCATCTAATCAAATGGCTACCCAGACTATTTGCACTGCTGCCCCCCCCCCCCATGCTGCTGCTACTCTCTGTTATTATCTATGCAGTCATAACTCTACCTACATGTACATATTACCTCAATTACCTCGACCAACTGGTGCCTCCGCACATTGACTCTGTACCGGCACTCCCTGTATATAGCCTCGCTATTGTTATTTCACTGCTGCTCTTTAATTATTTGTTACTTGAAATAATTTTATACAATGGAGAAAATTGTTTTTTTTTTAAATAAAGAAAAACCTGGAATGAGTAGGCGTGTCCAAACTTTTGACTGGTACTGTATATGCCATCGCATTTCAGAAAAAATATACGTTTGTGGCAACACATCTTAGTATAGTATCATGTCATAGCAGTGACAGGTGTTTTAAAACATCAAGCCACAAGATGGCAGCATATAAACAGCGATGGGGAACTGGGAGCGAGCGCTGTAGGGGGAACAAAAGCCTGCAACAACACAGCACACACACGCACGCACGCACGCACGCTCACGCACACACACACACACACACACACACACAGCCACTAAGCAGGAGCCCCACACACAAGCACTTTTACCTTTCCTGTTTCCGAGGTAAGGTATTTCGGTTGAATTTAGGGCTAGCGGAGGGGGAGGACAGGGGGCTGATGGGAAAAGGGGAGGGGGCACAACAGACAAAGAGAGAAAGAACTTTAGAAAGAAAAGAGAGGGAGAAGAATCCCCTGAAGGAGAGAGACACATTTGAGTCCAACCGTTGCCACAAGCAAAATCACCACCTGCAGCTCACCAATGAATCTCATCTACTAGTCTAGTAAGGAAAGACAATGAGATGTGTCAGAGAAGGTAACACCAGAATAGATCTGTAATGACATAGCATTAATGACATAGCATTAAGGCATACCTTAAACAATGCTTCCCATGGAGATGCTTGGATTGTATCTCTGGTGATAATATGGCTGACACATTCTGGTCACATACACATTCATGTATGCAGGAACGTTTCATAATGACACATTGAACAAACACAATATGACCGTGCATGCAATGGCAAAATCAGACAGGTCACTTGTGTTTCTGTCCAATATAAAGACATATAACGACCAAGATCAGAGAAGATTTCCCCCAACATCCCACTCTTACCACTCAAACCCTCCCTCCCATCCCTCCTTCCTTCCTTCCTTCCTTCCTTCCTTCCTTCCTTCCTTCCTTCCTTCCTTCCTTCCTTCCTTCCGTCCTCACCTCTCAGACATGCCCGTCTTGACGCTGCTGGTCCTGCCCAGAGCCGAGAGGGTGTCCTCCCTGCTGTCCCTTCCTCCGTGCCCAGCGCTGCTCACGCTCATGTCGATGGACTCGCTGCTGGTGTGCATGCTGCTGACCGAGGGGTAGCCCAGGCTTCCCGCCCCGCCACCGTGCCCGCCCAGGGTCCCCTCCCTGCTCTGGGCAGAGGAGCCAGTGCTCGTGGTGGTGCCCCATGTCAGGCTGTTGGAGGGCCCCGTGGAGGAGTAGACAGAGCCGGGGCTGGACGCACTCTGGGGGACACGGGAGGAATTGTGGATTTATCAAGTGATTATCCATGTTATGCTTCGTGGTTATGCTTCTACTCTCCAAGGTCAAATCATATGTCTGCTGCATTCTTGCCGTGTTCTTCATATTACGATCTGCTGTCGCTAGCTATCATAGCCAACTACCTTACCACAGGGCTACCTATCGGGATCGGCGCTGGTAGATAAAGTTAGCTATTTTCTTGTCTGTGCAAGTATAAACTCTGGACACTGATGCTTATCAAGAGGCGGCAAAGATATTACCAGCTCATGTCATATGGTTAGGCTCATCTCCCTATCTCACCTGTTCGCTACCCAGCGTGCTATGGCCCGTGCTCAGGTTTCGTCCTCCGTACAGGGGGCTGCTGCCCTCGCTCTCCACCCCAACACCTCCAGGGGAGTCCAGGGCAGCGTGGGTAGCGTGAGGGTTGGAGATCACCGTTGAGTTCTTCATGTTCTCTGCTGTGGTGACCGGAGCCTGCTTACTGGGCTTACCACCAAACAACCTGAAGAGAGATGGAGAGGGAGAAGAGAAGGAGAAAGTTGAAAAGGATTCAAATATATATATATATATATTTACCCTACCTCTTCAAAGAGTATCTTAAATAATCCCACAGCAACCCCCCCCACACACACACACACCAAAAGCCCTTTGTGAACTAACACTTGTGCTTTACTCTTCCCTTTTACTAGCTCTGACTTTGCTGATAGCTACTTTATTAAGGAAAATACGTGGATTAGGCTATTTCAGCCACACCTGTGGCTGACAGTTGTATAAAATCGAGCACACCGCCATGCAATCTCCATAGACAAACATTGGCAGTAAAATGGCCTTACTGAAAAGCTCAGCGACTTTCAACGTGGCACCGTCATCGGATGCCACCTTTCCAACAGGTCAGTTAGTCAAATTTCTGCCCTGCTAGAGCTGCCCCGATCAATGGTAAGTTCTGTTATTGTGAAGTGGAAACATCTAAGAGCAACATCGGCTCAGCCGCGAAGTGGTAGGCCACACAAGCTCACAGAACAGGACCGCCGAGTACTGAAGCAAGTAACACTCACTGCCGAGCTCCAAACTGCCTTTGGAAGTAACTTCAGCACAATAACCGTTTGTCGGGAGCTGCATGAAATGGGTTTCCATGGCCCGAGCAGCAGCACACAAGCCTAAGATCACCATGTGCAATGCCGAGCGTCAGCTGGAGTGGTGTAAAGCTCGCAGCCAATGTGGGCATTGTCTTGCTGAAACAGGAAAGGACCTTCCCCAAACTGTTGCAAAAAAGTTGGAATCACAGAACTGTCTAGACTGTCAATGTGCTGTAGCGTTAAGATTTCCCTTCACTGGAACTAAGGGGCCTAACCCGAACCATGAAAAACAGCCCCAGACCATTATTCCTCCTCCACCAAACTTTACGGTTGGCACCATGCATTGCCCCCATGCACAACGCAAGGTCCATTCAGAAATGGTTTGTTGAGATCAGTGTGGAAGAACTTGACCTCAACCCCATCAAACACCTTTGGGATGAATTGGACCGCGAGCAAAAGGCCTAATTGCCCAACATCTGTGTCCGACGTCACTAATGCTCCTGTGGCTGAATGGAAGCGTCCTCGCAGCAATGTTCCAACATCTGGTGGAAAGCCTTCTCAGAAGAGCGGAGGCTGTTATGGCAGCAAAGTGGGGACCAACTCCATATTAATAATGCCCATGGTTATGGAATGAGATGTTAAATGAGCAGGTGTCCACATACTTATGGTCATGTAGTTTATGTGCTTCTCCCACCTAGCTATTTTAAGATGAACTAGAAGTTGCTCTGGATAAGAACGTCTGCTAAATGTAAATGTCAAATATGTAGGTAGACAGACGCAGAGAGAGAGAGAGAGAGAGAGAGAGAGAGAGAGAGAGAGAGAGAGAGAGAGAGAGATACAAAACATGTAGAGAATAGTAGACACATTTCTGTTTTAAAGTCATTTCGAGTAAGCACCCCTATTGCACACTATTGAGTAAATGCTTGGGGGATTATATCAAAGTAACTTTAGAAAAATCACGTTAGCATACTCCATGACGTTAAGCCAAAAGGCAGGGACTACGTCCCAAACAGCACCCTGATCCTTATTTAGTGCACTACATTTGTTATAGGGGCCCATTTGGGACATAGCCCAGAGTGTGTTGACTGTTAAGACGGTAGGCAGGGTGGTAATATAGAGCAGGATCTTCAAAGCCGTATTACCCATAGAGATGAATGAGCCAGCCCAGCAGTGCTGAGGTAAGACACTGCCTGTGTTACTGTGCACAGATAAAGACTTGGCACTATGAAAAGTGTGGGTTCAGACCTGGCAGCTGAACAGAAATGCTGAAGGGTTAGTTTTCCTACAGTGGACAGACATGGCCTTCGTGTATGGATGTGAATGTGGGTGCGTGCGTGTGTGTGTGTGTGTGTGTGTGTGTGCGTGTTTGTTGCGTCGCACTAGGAACAGGTTCCAGACACTGTACCGTAAATGGGTGTCATTAATGACCACACTTAAGTGTGAGTGACATAATATCTCTGCATCTGAGTGTGAGTGTGTGAGCCTGTTCACCTGCGCAGTGTGGGTGAGGCAACCTGCTGCCTCCCTGTGAGAGGTACGTTGGAAGCCCCTCCCCTCAGGTTGTCCACGCCCTCTGACACGCCCTTCTCTCGGTCCGTCTGATTGGCTAGCGAGACCCCAGTCCCACTTCCATTCATTTTCCCAGTGTTTCCCACGTCTCTGCTTTTACTGTGAGTGGTAACGGAAAGCACGGTCGCCTCGATGCTGCTGGTCGACGACCGGTTTCCGCTACGCACGGCGGCGCCGGACCGGCTGGGTCTTGGAAGGCTCCGGTACTGCAGTGTGGAGCGGGCGCTCACCGAGAGGTACCCGTCGTCATGGTGACCTAGACCGGACCCCACATCTTGACCACCGACCTTTACCCCACCGGCTAGGGATCTCGTCCCTGACTTGGGCATCTTGCCAAGAGTCGCTGACCCGCTCGTGATGGTGGCGCCACTGGCAGTAACCATAGTAACCATCCCGGAACTCTGCTTCTTGAAGCCAAATGTGCTGGTGGGGGTGCGGGAGGTGAGTGCGTGTGACTGGGAGTGGAGTTCGGACAGGGAGTGCGGGTGTGAGGTGCGGGCGGAGGCAGCGGTGGAGGGGGCGTGCTTCTTGGCCTCGTCGTCACTGCTGCGTCCGGCGTCGGAGCGAGGGGAGAGGCGGCCCTTCTCGGACACCTTGACGTCGTCTGTTTTACCTACACAGGATGGGACATACAGCAGGGGTTAAAGTCAGAGGAGAGTTTGTCATAGTTGTGGTGTCTGGGTTAATGGACTCAAGATTCAGACCACCCGAGAGAAAATGACACATAGAAACACACACACACACACAGGGGAGAGAGAAACACACATAGACGAGAGGGAGGCGTACAGGTACAGTGCAAATTGTACACACACACACACACACACACACACACACACACACACACACACACACACACACACAGATGTACACAGCCCGGACGGACAGACATAAGGAGTTGCATTGCCAAAGACGAAGAAACCTGAGCCCACACAGAAACACACATGCAATCGCAAATGAGACAAACACCCAGACAGCAAAACACTGCCAGGAGAGAAAAAACCCGTACCTGTGCTGTGCGTTTTTATCGCAGTGGACCCTGACATTCCAGTAGCTTTAGTCCTGGGGTTCGTCACCCCCACCTGAGCACTCATGCCCTTCCTCCAGGACCCTGTGTGTGTCATAGAGGGAGTCTTCCTTTGCGAGGCCACCTTGTCCGACTCGTCAGACAAGTCAGAGGGGTTCCGGCGGGTCCACTTGGAGCCCTGGTCCATCCTGCTGACCCCGCTGTCCGACAACCCGTCTAACCTCCTGACCTCGTCACCTGACCAGGCGGGGCTCGGGTTGGTAGAGGCCGAGTGCTTCTCGGCGTCCGTCACGGGCTGGGGACACACAGAGGATGAGAGAAGAGTCACGATCTATTTTATGGTGAGATGGCATGGGGAATATATGGGGATAAAATGGATGGCTAAATCGGGTCGAAGTTAGTAACTTCCGTAAGTGCCTACAGGGCCGGGATGATCGTGGCACGAGAGTATCCTGATTGTGGACAAAAACCAGAAAGCTCTTTGGGGCCTACCATAAGTGAAGCCCTACCCAGCATGCGATAACCTCAGCACTTTAGGGATCCAATGTGGAGACCGTTTCTATGGAAAGAGACTATATTCATCGAGGGTTGGGTCAAAGGTCAACTACCACTGGGAGAATGTGGTCTTTGTACAGCCCTTGTTATCCTACATAAAATAACCACTATAAATAAACAAGTGTTATTGCACGGCGGTTGTGACATCCCGCCCCTTCCCAAAGCCACCCAAAACCAGCTGAGAGTAGAGGCACTTCTCAGACAGTTTCTCCGTTGCTTCTTAAAATTGGCATTTAATGACATGAACTTGAACATTAGTCTAGTCGGTTCACAGGTCTGCCACCCAGAGCAATAACACAGGCTCATATTCCCTTCCAGACTGTGAAGGGAATACATCATTGACACACTCCGAGCTAAGGGGGAGAGAAGAGGGAGGGGGAGAGGAGAAAGAGGGCGAGAGGCGGGAGTGTGAGACTGTACTGCACCGAGAGTCTATTTGTGTGTCCATTCAGAGCCTGGCGCTATATGTGTGTGTGTGAGAGTGTGTGTGTGTGTGTGTGTGTGTGTGTGTGTGTGTGTGTGTGTGTGTGTGTGTGTGCGCGTCTAGCCTCCACACTGACCTGTCCGTTGAGGGCCTTGCGCTGTGCGGCCGGTGTGTTGGCGTAGGAGCTGATGGAGGAGCTGGTGTTGATGTCATCTGTGTCGATGGTGTCACTGATGCCACTGCTCACTGAGCTGCTGTCATCCCAACTGGAGAGAAAGAAGAAAAAAAATGATTTAAGGTTGAATTAAACAACACCATTTCAACCAGGATAAAGAGAGGAGAGGTGCGATGCCAACCACAGCAAAGAGAAGAGAGGCAAGGACATACCCAGAAGGGATTGGTTTAAAAAATATAAGAAAATCGTACAAAATGTGCCTTTAAACAGATAGCTCGTCTGTAAACAGAGTTGAACAAGGGTTCACTGTGTGGCTGAATGGACGCAACCTAAGCGGACTCTCCATTAAATCAGCGTTGCATTCTCTACTTTAGAGCCTTTATTTTGTTTAAAGGCGTGGAATCGGCTGAATATTGTGAATATTACACATTGCAATACCATACCTCTACGGAGCAACACATACGCCAGACCAGGGCTCTCCAACCCTCTTCCTGGAGAGCTACGGTCCTGTAGGGTTTTCCCTCCAACCCTAATCTAGCGCACCTGATTCTAATAATTATCTGGTTGATAAGCCCGAATCGGGTTAAACACAACTGGGGTTGGAGCGAAAACCTACAGGAGGGTATCTCTCCCGGGAACAGGGTTGGAAAGCGCTGCTCTAGACAGTAGACAGCAATGCGTCACTCGTTCTGGATCTGATTGTCAAATCCCCATGACAGCGTAGACACCCTAATAGCCTAGCTAAGGCTATGTGACCGTACAAGCTGGCTGGTGAACCCACAGAGATAGGAGGGCTATTTTATGCACGGGCGTAATCCTGGGTGAATGGGTGAAAACGCGCCGTCTCGCTCTGCACCAGGGAGAAAAGCCCTGTTAAGAGGCAGGCTGAATTTCTGACACGGCTCACAGTCAGGCAACAGCATAAAGCCCCAAGCTGCCTGGGAATCTCAGTGTCACACACACACACACACACGCACACACACACACACACACACACACAGGAAGGTTCTACAACACACGCAAATTGGGGGGGGCAGAGGACGGGGACGGGACGGGGGGGTGAGACCAGCAAGACTAGAGTGATCTCTAGGGAGGATGAGATGAGACCGGGCAAACATCAGTTTGAAAGGACCACAGGTAGGGCAAAGCGTTAAAAGCAGGCTTGACAACTATTGAGCACACGCACAAGCGCGCGGGTGACCACACACACAAAACACACAGCCGCCATTGTATCCTGGTGTTTGGATTAGAGTCATCCAGGGACAGATCCATCACCTCTAATGCGACAGACATATTCTGGTGTTTGGATTAGAGTCATCCAGGGACAGATCCATCACCTCTAATGCGACAGACACACACAACCCTGACGCTAAAGACACACACACAGAAATACATCAGCGTGTCCACGCTGACTTTGGCAGAAGCCCAGGAAGCATCTATCCTCATCTGCAGACAGGATGATGTCATGAATCATACTTCAAAAACACACACACACACACACACACACACACACACACCCCTTTACAACACACTGGGGGATCTCACATTAACACATTCTCATCATACAGATCTGATGTCTATAAAAAGCACCGCAATCTGCAGCTTAAGAAGCTCTGAGGCTCGGCTGCTTTGAAGTTGCCTTGAACCCACAGTATGTCTGCGCTCGACAGGACTGCAGACAGACAGAGCGAACTGGTGAGAGATTTAGACTGACCACAGCGTCTAAACATGTTCACACAGCTCATGGGGGAAAGTCCCCCCCACACACACACAGACAGACAGACAGACAGACAGACAGGCAGAGAGTAAAGCATCACAGACCAACTGAGAATCACAGGCTCTTGTCCATATTTCAAATCTAGAATCCCTCTGAAGACATAGAATATCCCAACTTCAAAAGGAAAAAGAGCCATCACACACACAGTCTCTCTACCTGGCCAGAGTTCCCGGGATGCCGCGGGCACCAGAAGTGTGGGGGAGAATGCCGAGTTGGACAGAGAGCGTCATGAGTCCATACCGCTGAGTTACACACTGAGCTTACAACCTCTCGCTCTTTCTGCTTCTCTCACTCTGCCTCTCCCTCTGCCGGTCTCACTCTCTCTCTTTGTGTCTACCTCCTCCCTCCCACTCCCACGCCTTTATCCCTCGCTCACTCGGGCCCTTTTGGTGCCTTTGACTGCACTCATCATCCCTCCCTCTCCCTCTTTTCGCTCTCCCCTGTCGCCTGATCTCTTCTCCCCCCCCCATCTCTCTGGACTGAGTGAGGGAAACGTGAAAGAGACTGTTCTCCCATGGTGCTTGTAATCGGATCTTCCCCAAGCCCAGACCAGTAACATTACAGCACCGCGACATACTCTCCCAAATAAGGCATTCCCAAGTCCTACGGGACCAAAAATAAGGCGCCTTCAAATGACCCGACAACAGTACGAAGCCACAGTCCCGCTCATAGGATGATCATCGCCACACAGACAGACTCAACCGCACACATACATACAAAACACTGTTCCTTATTATCAACTAAGATATTCCCCTAAATCCAACGTTCCCAACGTTCCCATCCATGTAATATGTGTCAGTGTGTGTGATCCCGGAGTTCCCAGACAGATCCACCCTGACTAACTGACAGCCCCTTACTAATTAGAGATCAGCCCAGCAAACATGGCCCGAACCCACAGCCTCCTGCTGGCAGCGCAACCTACAGATTAAACTACCGCCCAGCCATTTAGAGCCAATCGGAAAGGACGATGACACTAACCGCGGCCTACCCCCTGTTGAGCATAGTAAAGAGTAGCCGTTCCAAGCATGACACGCTAACACTGAAACGTCAGAAAGCTATGGGTTCAATTGATGTGCGTGATTAGACTTCAATCAATTCAGCTGATTTTTTTTGTGTTGATTTCTGAGCGGGGAAATCTTAGTAAGGCAGAGGCCTTCACAGCTGTGTGGTAGTTTGTAGAGATGGAGTTAAATGGATTCTTTTGAGCATTGGCCTTTAGGATTAGGTTAGGTGTACAGGCAGGCTATTCTCTTTATAAAAGTATCTGCTGGGAGAAAAAAAACACTGCCTTTGTAAGTACCGGGCATTATCGTGATGATGAAAAACGGGAGCGAGTCCTAGGAGACTGAGACACTGACACTGACATCCACAAGTCCCCACAGCAAATACGCTTAGAAAGTTTAGAAAAGGCTAAGTAACAGGAGGAGAGTAGGAGACAGAGGAGAGAGAAATGGAGAGACAGTAGGGGAGAGAGAGATGGAAAGAGACAGTAGGGAGAGAGAGATGGAAAGAGACAGTAGGGGAGAGAGATGGAAAGAGACAGTAGGGGAGAGAGAGATGGAAGGAGACAGTAGGGGAGATAGATGGAGAGAGACAGTAGGGGAGAGAGAGATGGAGAGAGACAGTAGAGGAGAGAGAGATGGAAGGAGACAGTAGGGGAGAGAGAGATGGAAGGAGACAGTAGGGGAGAGAGAGATGGAAGGAGACAGTAGGGGAGAGAGATGGAAGGAGAGAGTAGGGGAGAGAGAGATGGAAGGAGACAGTAGGGGAGAGAGATGGAAGGAGAGAGTAGGGGAAAGAGAGATGGAAGGAGACAGTAGGGGAGAGAGAGATGGAAGGAGACAGTAGAGGGGAGAGAGATGGAGAGAGACAGTAGGGGAGAGAGAGATGGAAGGAGACAGTAGGGGAGAGAGAGATGGAAGGAGACAGTAGGGGAGAGAGAGATGGAAGGAGACAGTAGAGGGGAGAGAGATGGAGAGAGACAGTAGGGGAGAGAGAGATGGAAGGAGACAGTAGTGGAGAGAGAGATGGAAGGAGAGAGTAGGGGAAAGAGAGATGGAAGGAGACAGTAGGGGAGAGAGAGATGGAAGGAGACAGTGGGGGAGTGAGGGAGAATGCAGGGGAGAGATGGAGGAAGAGACAGTAGGGGAGAGAGAGACAGTGGGAAGGAGACAGGAGGGGGGAGAGAGAGATGGAAGGGAGACTGCAGGGGAGAGAGAGAGGTGGAAGGAGACAGTAGAGGGAGAGAGATGGAAAGAGACAGTAGGGGAGAGAGATGGAAGGAGACAGGGGAGAGAGAGATGGAAGGAGACTGTAGAGGGGAGAGAGAGGTGGAAAGAGACAGTAGGGGAGAGAGAGATGGAAAGAGACAGTAGGGGAGAGAGAGATGGAAGGAGACAGTAGGGGAGAGAGAGATGGAAGGAGACAGTAGGGGAGAGAGATGGAAGGAGAGAGTAGGGGAAAGAGAGATGGAAGGAGACAGTAGAGGAGAGAGAGATGGAAGGAGACAGTAGAGGGGAGAGAGATGGAGAGAGACAGTAGGGGAGAGAGAGATGGAAGGAGACAGTGGGGGAGAGAGTGACGGGAGAATGCAGGGGAGAGAGAGAGATGGAAGGAGACAGTAGAGGGGAGAGAGACAGTAGGGGAGAGAGAGACAGGAGAAAGCAGGGGAGAGAGAGATGGAAGGAGACTGTAGAGGGGAGAGAGAGGTGGAAAGAGACAGTAGGGGAGAGAGAGATGGAAAGAGACAGTAGGGGAGAGAGAGATGGAAGGAGACAGTAGGGGAGAGAGTGACGGGAGAATGCAGGGGAGAGAGAGAGATGGAAGGAGACAGTAGAGGGGAGAGAGACAGTAGGGGAGAGAGAGACAGGAGAAAGCAGGGGAGAGAGAGATGGAAGGAGACTGTAGAGGGGAGAGAGAGATGGAAGGAGACAGTAGGGGAGAGAGAGATGGAAGGAGACAGTAGGGGAGAGAGAGATGGAAGGAGACAGTAGGGGAGAGAGATGGAAGGAGAGTAGGGGAAAGAGAGATGGAAGGAGACAGTAGAGGAGAGAGAGATGGAAGGAGACAGTAGAGGGGAGAGAGATGGAGAGAGACAGTAGGGGAGAGAGAGATGGAAGGAGACAGTGGGGGAGAGAGTGACGGGAGAATGCAGGGGAGAGAGAGAGATGGAAGGAGACAGTAGAGGGGAGAGAGACAGTAGGGGAGAGAGAGACAGGAGAAAGCAGGGGAGAGAGAGATGGAAGGAGACTGTAGAGGGAGAGAGAGGTGGAAAGAGACAGTAGGGGAGAGAGAGATGGAAAGAGACAGTAGGGGAGAGAGAGATGGAAGGAGACAGTAGGGGAGAGAGTGACGGGAGAATGCAGGGGAGAGAGAGATGGAAGGAGACAGTAGAGGGAGAGAGACAGTAGGGGAGAGAGAGACAGGAGAAAGCAGGGGAGAGAGAGATGGAAGGAGACTGTAGAGGGGAGAGAGAGGTGGAAAGAGACAGTAGGGGAGAGAGAGATGGAAGGAGACAGTAGGGGAGAGAGTGACGGGAGAATGCAGGGGAGAGAGAGAGATGGAAGGAGACAATAGAGGGGAGAGTGACAGTAGGGGAGAGAGAGACGGGAGAAAGCAGGGGAGAGAGAGATGGAAGGAGACTGTAGAGGGGAGAGAGATGAAGAGAGAGTAGGGGAGAGAGATGGAAGGAGACAAGAGGGGAGAGAGATAGAGAGAGATAGTAGGGGAGAGAGAGATGGGAGAGAGTATGGGAGAGAGATGGAAGGAGACAGTAGAGGGGTAAGAGATGAAGAGAGACAGTAGGGGAGAGAGATGGGAGAGAGTGATAATGGGGGTTAGAGAGAGGGGAGAGAGTCTGGGAGAGAGAGATGGAAGGAGACAGTAGAGGGGAGAGAGATGGAGAGAGACAGTAGGGGAGAGAGATGGAAGGAGAGAGTAGGGGAGAGAGAGATGGAAGGAGACAGTAGAGGGGAGAGAGATGGAGAGAGACAGTAGGGGAGAGAGAGATGGAAGGAGACAGTAGGGGAGAGAGTGACGGGAGAGAGTAGGGGAGAGAGAGAGATGGAAGGAGACAGTAGAGGGGAGAGAGACAGTAGGGGAGAGAGAGACGGGAGAAAGCAGGGGAGAGAGAGATGGAAGGAGACTGTAGAGGGGAGAGAGATGGAGAGAGACAGTAGAGGGGAGAGAGATGGGAGAGAGTAGGGGAGAGAGATGGAAGGAGACAAGAGGGGAGAGAGATAGAGAGAGATAGTAGGGGAGAGAGAGATGGGAGAGAGTATGGGAGAGAGATGGAAGGAGACAGTAGAGGGGTAAGAGATGAAGAGAGACAGTAGGGGAGAGAGATGGGAGAGAGCGATAATGATGGTTAGAGAGAGGGGAGAGAGTAGGGGAGAGAGAGATGGAAGGAGACAAGAGGGGAGAGAGATAGAGAGAGATAGTAGGGGAGAGAGAGATGGGAGAGAGTATGGGAGAGAGATGGAAGGAGACAGTAGAGGGGTAAGAGATGAAGAGAGACAGTAGGGGAGAGAGATGGGAGAGAGCGATAATGATGGTTAGAGAGAGGGGAGAGAGTAGGGGAGAGAGAGATGGAAGGAGACAGTAGAGGGGAGAGAGATGGAGAGAGACAGTAGGGGAGAGAGAGATGGAAGGAGACAGTGGGGCGAGAGAGATGGAAAGACAATGTATGTTTGGGCGGTATATACCATATACCGGGGTATTTGAAAAAAAGCCACGAGATCAATACCGTCAAGTTATTTATTTTCAATAAATGTGACTATTTCTACCTACTTTTTAAGTTAATACCTGCAGATCAACCTGTGTAATACGCTAGGAGATAAAGCAGATTGCGTTCTTCTTTTCACCTGTCACATTGTTTAGCATTATGAAGCTCGCCGTAGTTCCCCCCAGAACAGTTGAGCCAGTCACACGTCCGTTGTTAAGAGCACAACAAGAGACAGCGGGCGCTGGTGAGTCCATAGCGTTCTGACGGCAAGTCTCTGTCGTGCAGCGCACACGAGGTGGTGGAGGTTACACTTGTGCGCAATTCACTACTGAATATCTTATAGCGGCTTTCTGCCGCGTTTCAGGAGTCAAAGAGCTCTGCTATCCGAGTTATCTGCACAGCGGCCATTCTTTCCCGTGCGCTTCCTGCTAGCGTTGTATTCCTCCTCCGTCATTCTCTCCTCTGCTCTCTGTACACATGCTGCTCTTGCTACCAGAAAAGCATGCGCCACAACCTTGTTTATTTACACAATTTCTCTCGTTCACTTTCGCTTGTAAATGTCCACACTCACCGAAAATGCCAGTTGGTAGCTACTAACTCTGCTTGTATAACTCTATGAGCTGGATTTGCCTGCCTTTGCAATTAGTTTATGTTCATTTTTGCTCGTTAGCACAACAAGAGAAAGCGGGAGCTGGTGAGTCCATAGTGTTCTGACGGCTCTGTCGTGCAGCGCACACGAGGTGATGGAGGTTACACGTGTACGCAATTCACTACTAAATATCTTACGTGTGATGTCGCTATTACTTGGCCTAATTTTGGTAGGATTTTGGTAATAGAGGCCCAATGGCTTTTTTTGGTTGCTTTTTTAGCGCCCCCTTGTGTGCTATGCCGGTAATACCGTAAATCCCGGGATGGCAGAAGAACAGTATGAGGATATGAAAATCTGTAGACAGAAGGTGAGAGAGAGAAAGAGACAGAGAGAGAGACAGCAGGGGAGAGAGGGACAGTAGGTGAGAGAACTGACTCGCTGAACTGACCCAAATCAACACATTCCTGGGCTACCGCCTTAGTTTCTCCACTGTGTCCCTTAAGATAGCCCTCTTTTTTCACACACAGGCCAGGGGTCATAAACCCTGCTGTTTTTCAACCGGGACCGCTGACCAATGAGAAAATGCTGCCGTTGGGGCTGGACCCACGGGAGTGTCTGACAGCGTCCCGAGAAAACCTTCTGTTTAAGTTGTTCTCTGTTTGTTGAGTTTTTCTTATTATATATGTGTCTCTGGGGAAGTTGTAACGGCTTTCTTCCGTCGAAGGAGAGTCGGACCAAAATGCAGCGTGGTTAGTTCGATACATCTTTAATATAGAAAAAACACGAACAATACAAAAACAAGAAACGGAACGTGAAAACCTATACAGCCTATCTGGTGAAATACATACACACTGAGACAGGAACAATCACCAACAAAACACACAGTGAAACCCAGGCTACCTAAATATGGTTCCCAATCAGAGACAACGAGAATCACCTGACTCTGATTGAGAACCGCCTCAGGCAGCCATAGCCTATGCTAGACACCCCTACTCAGCCACAATCCCAATGCCTACTAAAACCCCAATACGACAACACAATAAACCCATGTCACACCCTGGCCTGACCAAATAACTAAAGAAAACACAAAATACTAAGACCAAGGCGTGACAGAAGTGTGTTTTTTTTTGTTCTGCCCATATTGTTACCCGGCTCAGCTCGCTCCAACTCTTACATACATTTGCGCTTCACCTCTCCTGAGTCCGTAGGGGAGTTGCAGCGATGGGACAAGACTGTAACTACCAATTGGATATCACGAAATTGGGGCGAAAAAGGGGGGTAAAAGTACAACAACATAAATCCTAAAAATGATGCACGCGCACACATACACGCTCAGACATAGACAATAACCTCTGGACAACGAGGAAGTTCCTCTGTTTAAGGGGGGAGCTACTGTTACTCAGACTGTTGTAGGATCAGATGACTCGCCCTGTAGACTGCTGTTGGAGACGGCGTGAGTGGATGGGACACGGGGTTACACGCTAGACATGAGCTCACTCTAATATATATCCCCGACGGGTGAGTGGCCACAGATGATATCATGGGGGAAGGAGACAGGTGAGGCTTACACACACTCAAGAGACAAGCGTACCTGGACGGGCGCGCGTACTATAAACCCCATTAATCCGTCGCACTGCTAATGCATTCAAAGGCGGACAGTTTGTTTTATGGGGAATAAAGTGAAGGATGAGAAAAAGAGCCTTGAGAGGACGTTTCAGTCTGTCGTATACCCCGACAGTGTGTGTCAGCCACGGGCAGAAACAAACCAGATGTGTTTTTAGAAGTGCCCCATCATGAGAACTCTACTCTGCACCGCTACCGCCTCGAGACTAAATCTCCAAACTAACCCTGACCCCAAACCTGTGTGTGTGTGTGTGTGTGTGTTGTCATCTAAAGTATGTGTTTGGGCCTGGGCTGTGTGTGTGTACTGACTGAGCTGACTGTACACACAACCACTTTTTTTGGGCTGTCCCTCTGTAAACACCCCCTCTGGCCCCTCTCTACACAGGGAGGAGTGAGGGAGTCGGGAGGGGGGGGTAAGGTGGGAAAGGGGGAGGGCAGTTTGAACAGGACCCTGGGGATTGGGTGTGAGAATAGGGGAGGGAGTGAGGGAGAAATGGGAGAGAGATACAGGGTGATGGGGGGGGGAGTGAGGAAGTGAAATGAATGGGCGTGGGGGAGGGAGGGAGGGAGGGAGGGAGGGAGGGAGGGAGGGAGGGAGGTAGAGAATGGGGAGGCACGGGGCAAGAGAGAGGGTAAAGGAGCGGTGGAGAGGATCTCGGACGGGACAGGACTCAGTGTATTCCTTCTCCGGAGTTGTGTGGTGGCTAAATGACACAGCTGATCCCGCAGCGCAGAGAAGCGACACGACGACTGGACTGCAGGGTCAGGAATGCACCTCTTCCTCTAGTCTCTCTTTGATTCTCTCTTTCTCTTACTCACCCTAGCCTCATTTCTCATCTTTCGAGCTTGAGTAAACACATTTTACGTGTGACACAAACATGACCTAAAAACGACACGAAACGCATGTTACATTCTCACACAAACATCCCTTTCTCTCGCTCTCTCTGCTATGAGTCAACCGACTTACCCTGATCCATAAAAGGAATACGCCCAATACAGATGTGGGAGACACACCGCTGCACGCAGACACGCACACACGATCACAAACCGCACACACACTGATCGAAAGGACCCAGTGGGAGGCAGACATACAAGTGTGGAATTTCACATTGACAGAAGACACACACACACACCAGACCATACACACACCAGACCATACACACACACACACAGACCATACACACACACACCAGACCATACACACACACACACCAGACCATACACACACACACACCAGACCACACACACCAGACCACACACACACACCAGACCACACACACACACACACCAGACCATACACACACACACCAGACCATACACACACACACACCAGACCACACACACCAGACCACACACACACACACCAGACCATACATACACACACACACCAGACCATACATACACACACACACCAGACCATACACACCAGACCATACACACACACACCAGACCATAAACACACTGTGAACTACCTCATCTCATTTCTCCAGTCCTCACTTTAACTGGCTAAAGGGGACACAAGGTGTCTGTGTGTGTACGTGTCTGTACGTGTGTGTTTGTGTGTACTAAGTGTGGAGAATCACATTAATCCTGTTAAAAACATTAATCCGGCCATAAAGATCATCAAGGACAACAACCACCCGAGCCACTGCCTGTTCACCCCGCTATCATCCAGAAGGCGAGGTCAGTACAGGTGCATCAAAGCTGGGACCGAGAGACTGAAAAACAGCTTCTATCTCAAGGCCATCAGACTGTTAAACAGCCACCACTAACATTGAGTGGCTGCTGCCAACACACTGACTCAACTCCAGCCACTTTAATAATGGGAATTGATGGGAACTGATGTAAAATATATCACTAGCCACTTTAAACAATGCTACCTAATATAATGTTTACATACCCTACATTATTCATCTCATATGTATACGTATATACTGTACTCTATATCATCTACTGCATCTTTATGTAATACATGTATCACTAGCCACTTTAACTATGCCACTTTGTTTACATACTCATCTCATATGTATATACTGTACTCGATACCATTTACTGTATCTTGCCTATGCTGCTCTGTACCATCACTCATTCATATATCTTTATGTACATATTCTTTATCCCCTTACACTTGTGTGTATAAGACAGTAGTTTTGGAATTGTTAGTTAGATTACTTGTTGGTTATTTCTGCATTGTCAGAACTAGAAGCACAAGCATTTCGCTACACTCGCATTAACATCTGCTAACCATGTGTATGTGACAAATACAATTTGATTTGATTTGATCTGATCTTGGGTCCCACCACTCCGCACATTTTTACCCCCCCTTCAACAAAATGTCTATCAAACCCCCCCGTGAGGGAGAGGGGGTATCACTTACCCTTTACCACGTTACGCAGGCCGAGGGGGCAGGAGGGGCTCAGCAACCCCTCACAGCAGAATCCCAAACCAACCAGTTCAGGTTGTCCAACACGGTCTGTTACTCAGAACCAATATCCACATGGCAGTGGATGGAAGTTAGATTTTTTTTCTTCCCCACTCTCTCTCTCTCTCTCTCTCTCTCTCTCTCTACACTCTTCTGATCACACTTCCAAATAGAAGACAGCCACTGTGATGCAGTGGCCTGATGGCAGGCAGTCAGTATGTCCCAGGGCTGAGATCCCTGCCACTCTCTGTGGCACAGCAAGGCTCAACACCACTTCCCTGAGCACTAATCCAATAACAGTCAGCCAGCCGGAGACAAAGGCATAGACCATTACAACAGAGTGTGTGTGTGTGCGAGAGAGAGAGAGCGAAGGAGAACTGAAAACGTCCTCACTCTCCCTGTGTGTAAGAACCACACCCTCTATGTGTGTGTGTGTCCAGGGGCGAGGCAGGTGTGCTGGTGACAGAGGGAAAACCCAGGGGGAAGAAAGGGTCCATAGATGCACCAGTATCCATGGCTACAACTACATCAGTACACTCTCCTAGGAGTCTCTATCTCGCTCACACATACACACACACACACACACACGTCTCAGATTCTCCTCCTCCACGACAACTTGTTAAATCCTATTGTCTATCTTTCCCTTCTCTTTTTGTCAATTTAAGTTTCCTTCGCTATATTTCTCCCTCTTTGTCCCAGTTGTATCCTCTCTCTCTCTCTCTCTCTCTCTCTCTCTCTCTCTCTCTCTCTCTCTCTCTCTCTCTCTCTCTTTCTCTTTCTGACAGAGGGAAAGCCCAGGGGGAAGAGGGGGTCCATAGATGCACCAGTATCCATGGCTACAACTACATCAGTACACTCTCCTAGGAGTCTCTCTCTATCTGAATTATGACCTATGACCTGGTCTAATCCCATACCCTCCCACACACCGGAGAAGGCCAGGGTGTGTGTGCTCAGGAGTTCAGGGGCACTTCCGCAGCTGGGGTACGTGCGTGTGTGTTTGGGGGGGGGAATCAGTGACTTGGGCAAATAGTTCAGCTGAAAGCTCAATGTTCAAAGTGAAGCTCCAGATATCACACACTGTGTGGAGTTTAGACTCCTGTCGTCTTATCGACCGCGGGGTTGAGACTGCTCTGGTGTGTATGAATGCGTGCGTCTGTGTGTGTGTGTGTGTGTGCGCGTGGACTATGATGTTGAGACTGCTCTGGTGTGTGTGTGTATGAATGCGTGCGTCTGTGTGTGTGTGTGTGTGTGTGTGTGTGTGTGCGTGTACTATGATGTTGAGACTGCTCTAGTATGCCGCGAGCGTTTCAGAGCAGCGTTATATGTGATGACAAAGACACGTCACAGGGGAAACAGGAACGTGCTGCTCTTGCATAAAACATGGCTAAAGGGGATTTATAGCATTTTGCGTTACATGTATAAATCAAGACGTGTGTGTGTGTGTGTGTGTGTGTGTGTGTGTGTGTGTGTGTGTGTGTGTGTGTGTGTGTGAGAGAGACTGCGGAAGAGAGAGCCAGAGAGTAGCCTTGAAGCAGACAAAATGTGTGAGTGATCCTTTATCCATTCATCAGCTAATCAAACCAGTCAAACGTATCAAACCAATCAAACTAATCAAACTAATCAAACCAGTCAAACGTATCAAACCAATCAAACTAATCAAACTAATCAAACTAATCAAACCAGTCAAACGTATCAAACCAATCAAACTAATCAAACTAATCAAACTAATCAAACCAGTCAAACGTATCAAACCAATCAAACTAATCAAACTAATCAAACTAATCAAACCAGTCAAACGTATCAAACCAATCAAACTAATCAAACTAATCAAACCAGTCAAACGTATCAAACCAATCAAACTAATCAAACCAGTCAAACGTATCAAACGTATCAAACCAATCAAACTAATCAAACCAGTCAAACGTATCAAACGTATCAAACCAATCAAACTAATCAAACCAGTCAAACGTATCAAACTAATCAAACAAATCAAACTAATCAAACCAGTCAAACTAATCAAACCAGTCAAACGTATCAAACGTATCAAACCAATCAAACTAATCAAACTAATCAAACCAGTCAAACTAATCAAACCAGTCAAACTAATCAAACCAATCAACCTAATCAAACCAATCAAACTAATCAAACTAGTCAAATGAATCAAACCAGACAAACTAATCAAACTAATCAAACCAATCAAACTAATCAAACTAATCAAACCAATCAAACCAGTCAAACCAATCAAACCAATCAAACCAGTCAAACTAATCAAACCAATCAACCTAATCAAACCAATCAAACTAATCAAACTAGTCAAATGAATCAAACCAGACAAACTAATCAAACCAATCAAACCAGTCAAACTAATCAAACTAATCAAACCAATCAAACCAATCAAACCAGACAAACCAATCAAACCAGACAAACCAATCAAACCAGACAAACCAATCAAACCAGTCAAACCAATCAAACCAGTCAAATGAATCAAACCAGTCAAACGAATCAAACTTATGAAACCAGTCAAACTAATCAAACCAATCAAACCAGTCAAACCAGTCAAACTAATCAAACCAATCAAACCACAAACGAATCAAACCAGTCAAACCAGTCAAACTAATCAAACCAGTCAAACCAATCAATCCAGTCAAACCAATCAATCCAGTCAAACGAATCAAACAAATAAAACCAATCAAACCAGTCAAACCAATCAAACTAATCAAACCAGTCAAACGAATCAAACCAGACAAACTAATCAAACCAGTCACACTAATCAAACCAATCAAACCAGACAAACGAATCAAACCAGTCAAACGAATCAAACTTATCAAACCAGTCACACTAATCAAACCAATCAAACCAGTCAAACTAATCAAACCAATCAAACCAGACAAACGAATCAAACCAGTCAAACGAATCAAACCAGTCAAACGAATCAAACTTATCAAACCAGTCAAACTAATCAAACCAATCAAACCAATCAAACCAGTCAAACTAATCAAACCACAAACTAATCAAACCAGTCAAACCACAAACTAATCAAACCAGTCAAACCAGTCAAACGAATCAAACCAGTCAAACTAATCAAACCAATCAAACCAGTCAAACTAATCAAACCAGTCAAACTAATCAAACCACAAACTAATCAAACCAGTCAAACGAATCAAACCAGTCAAACTAATCAAACCAGTCAAACGTATCAAACCAATCAAACCAATCAAACCAGTCAAACTAATCAAACCAGTCAAACTAATCAAACCAATCAAACCAATCAAACCAATCAAACTAATCAAACTAGTCAAATGAATCAAACCAGACAAACTAATCAAACTAATCAAACCAATCAAACCAATCAAACCAATCAACCTAATCAAACCAATCAAACCAATCAAACTAATCAAACTAGTCAAATGAATCAAACCAGACAAACTAATCAAACCAATCAAACCAATCAAACCAGACAAACGAATCAAAACAGACAAACGAATCAAACCAGACAAACGAATCAAACCAGTCAAACGAATCAAACCAGTCAAACGAATCAAACTTATGAAACCAGTCAAACTAATCAAACCAATCAAACCAGTCAAACCAGTCAAACTAATCAAACCAATCAAACCACAAACCAATCAAACCAGTCAAACAAATCAATCCAGTCAAACTAATCAAACCAGTCAAACTAATCAAACCAGTCAAACCAATCAATCCAGTCAAACCAATCAAACAAATAAAACCAATCAAACCAGTCAAACCAATCAAACTAATCAAACCAGTCAAACGAATCAAACCAGACAAACTAATCAAACCAGTCACACTAATCAAACCAATCAAACCAGACAAACGAATCAAACCAGTCAAACGAATCAAACTTATCAAACCAGTCACACTAATCAAACCAATCAAACCAGACAAACTTATCAAACCAGTCACACTAATCAAACCAGTCAAACTAATCAAACCAATCAAACCAGACAAACTAATCAAACCAGTCACACTAATCAAACCAATCAAACCAGTCAAACTAATCAAACCAATCAAACCAGACAAACGAATCAAACCAGACAAACTAATCAAACCAGTCACACTAATCAAACCAATCAAACCAGACAAACGAATCAAACCAGTCAAACGAATCAAACTTATCAAACCAGTCACACTAATCAAACCAATCAAACCATTCAAACTAATCAAACCAATCAAACCAGACAAACGAATCAAACCAGTCAAACGAATCAAACCAGTCAAACGAATCAAACTTATCAAACCAGTCAAACTAATCAAACCAATCAAACCAGTCAAACTAATCAAACCACAAACTAATCAAACCAGTCAAACCACAAACTAATCAAACCAGTCAAACGAATCAAACCAGACAAACTAATCAAACCAGTCACACTAATCAAACCAATCAAACCAGACAAACGAATCAAACCAGTCAAACGAATCAAACTTATCAAACCAGTCACACTAATCAAACCAATCAAACCAGTCAAACTAATCAAACCAATCAAACCAGACAAACGAATCAAACCAGTCAAACGAATCAAACCAGTCAAACGAATCAAACTTATCAAACCAGTCAAACTAATCAAACCAATCAAACCAATCAAACCAGTCAAACTAATCAAACCACAAACTAATCAAACCAGTCAAACCACAAACTAATCAAACCAGTCAAACCAGTCAAACGAATCAAACCAGTCAAACTAATCAAACCAATCAAACCAGTCAAACTAATCAAACCAGTCAAACTAATCAAACCACAAACTAATCAAACCAGTCAAACGAATCAAACCAGTCAAACTAATCAAACCAGTCAAACGTATCAAACCAATCAAACCAATCAAACCAGTCAAACTAATCAAACCAGTCAAACTAATCAAACCAATCAAACCAGACAAACGAATCAAACCAGTCAAACTAATCAAACCAGTCAAACGAATCAAACTTATGAAACCAGTCAAACTAATCAAACCAGTCAAACCAGTCAAACTAATCAAACCAATCAAACCACAAACGAATCAAACCAGTCAAACCAGTCAAACTAATCAAACCAGTCAAACCAATCAATCCAGTCAAACCAATCAATCCAGTCAAACGAATCAAACAAATAAAACCAATCAAACCAGTCAAACCAATCAAACTAATCAAACCAGTCAAACGAATCAAACCAGACAAACTAATCAAACCAGTCACAAATCAAACCAATCAAACCAGACAAACGAATCAAACCAGTCAAACGACAAACTTATCAAACCAGTCACACTAATCAAACCAATCAAACCAGTCAAACTAATCAAACCAATCAAACCAGACAAACGAATCAAACCAGTCAAACGAATCAAACCAGTCAAACGAATCAAACTTATCAAACCAGTCAAACTAATCAAACCAATCAAACCAATCAAACCAGTCAAACTAATCAAACCACAAACTAATCAAACCAGTCAAACCACAAACTAATCAAACCAGTCAAACCAGTCAAACGAATCAAACCAGTCAAACTAATCAAACCAATCAAACCAGTCAAACTAATCAAACCAGTCAAACTAATCAAACCACAAACTAATCAAACCAGTCAAACGAATCAAACCAGTCAAACTAATCAAACCAGTCAAACGTATCAAACCAATCAAACCAATCAAACCAGTCAAACTAATCAAACCAGTCAAACTAATCAAACCAATCAAACCAATCAAACTAATCAAACTAGTCAAATGAATCAAACCAGACAAACTAATCAAACTAATCAAACCAATCAAACCAATCAAACCAATCAACCTAATCAAACCAATCAAACCAATCAAACTAATCAAACCAGTCAAATGAATCAAACCAGACAAACTAATCAAACCAATCAAACCAATCAAACCAGACAAACGAATCAAAACAGACAAACGAATCAAACCAGACAAACGAATCAAACCAGTCAAACGAATCAAACCAGTCAAACGAATCAAACTTATGAAACCAGTCAAACTAATCAAACCAATCAAACCAGTCAAACCAGTCAAACTAATCAAACCAATCAAACCACAAACCAATCAAACCAGTCAAACAAATCAATCCAGTCAAACTAATCAAACCAGTCAAACTAATCAAACCAGTCAAACCAATCAATCCAGTCAAACCAATCAAACAAATAAAACCAATCAAACCAGTCAAACCAATCAAACTAATCAAACCAGTCAAACGAATCAAACCAGACAAACTAATCAAACCAGTCACACTAATCAAACCAATCAAACCAGACAAACGAATCAAACCAGTCAAACGAATCAAACTTATCAAACCAGTCACACTAATCAAACCAATCAAACCAGACAAACTTATCAAACCAGTCACACTAATCAAACCAGTCAAACTAATCAAACCAATCAAACCAGACAAACTAATCAAACCAGTCACACTAATCAAACCAATCAAACCAGTCAAACTAATCAAACCAATCAAACCAGACAAACGAATCAAACCAGACAAACTAATCAAACCAGTCACACTAATCAAACCAATCAAACCAGACAAACGAATCAAACCAGTCAAACGAATCAAACTTATCAAACCAGTCACACTAATCAAACCAATCAAACCAGTCAAACTAATCAAACCAATCAAACCAGACAAACGAATCAAACCAGTCAAACGAATCAAACCAGTCAAACGAATCAAACTTATCAAACCAGTCAAACTAATCAAACCAATCAAACCAGTCAAACTAATCAAACCACAAACTAATCAAACCAGTCAAACCACAAACTAATCAAACCAATCAAACCAGTCAAACTAATCAAACCAATCAAACCAGTCAAACTAATCAAACCACAAACTAATCAAACCAGTCAAACGAATCAAACCAGTCAAACGAATCAAACCAGTCAAACTAATCAAACCAATCAAACTAATCAAACCAATCAAACCAGTCAAACTAATCAAACGAATCAAACCAGACAAACCAGTCAAACGAATCAAACCAGACAAACCAGTCAAACGAATCAAACCAGTCAAACTAATCAAACTAATCAAACCAGACAAACCAGTCAAACGAATCAAACCAGACAAACCAGTCAAACGAATCAAACCAGTCAAACTAATCAAACCAATCAAACCAGTCAAACGAATCAAACCAGTCAAACAAATCAATCCAGTCAAACCAGTCAAACCAATCAAACAAATAAAACCAATCAAACCAATCAAACCAGTCAAACTAATCAAACCAGTCAAACGAATCAAACAAATAAAACGAATAAATCCAGTCAAACCAGTCAAACGAATCAAACGAATAAAACCAATCAAACCAGTCAAACTAATCAAACTAATCAAACCAGTCAAACTAATCAAACAAATCAAACTAATCAAACCAGTCAAACCAATCAAACTAATCAAACCAGTCTAACTAATCAAACTAATCAAACCAATCAAACCAGTCAAACTAATTAAACCAATCAAATCAGTCAAACTAATCAAACCAGTCTAACTAATCAAACTAATCAAACCAATCAAACCAGTCAAACTAATTAAACCAATCAAACCAGTCAAACTAATCAAACTAATCAAACCAGTCAAACCAATCAAACCATTAAACCAATCAAACTAATCAAACCAATCAAAGCATCAAACCAATCAAACCATTAAACCATTAAACCAATTAAACCAATCAAACCAATCAAACAATTAAACTAATCAAACCAATCAAATCAATCAAACCAATCAAACTAATCAAACAATTAAACGAATCAAACCAATCAAATCAATCAAACCAATCAAACTAATCAAACAATTAAACTAATCAAACCAATCAATCAAAACCAATCAATCCATTCAAACAATTAAACTAATCAAACCAATCAAACAATCAAACGAATCAAGCTAGTCAAACCAAACTAACCAATCAATCCAATCAATCAATCAAATCAATCAAACCAACCAATCAATCAATCAAACCAATCAATCAAACTAATCAAACCAATCAAGCTAATCAAAACAATCAAACTAATCAAGCTAATCAAACCAATCAAACCAAAGTAAGTGCTTCAGAAAACACTGACTACAGACTTTGCCGTGTCCGATATTCACTACTCCAACCATAGATAAACACAGAATGTAGAAAACTGTCAGTAGCAGCGCCATCAGGTGCAAATACCACGGATAACAACCACACCCAGACACAAAGACACACCGATGATAGCATTGGGATAGCATTAGGATAGCATTGGGATAGCATTGGGATAGCATTAGGATAGCATTAGGATAGCATTAGGCCAGTAACAAACCCATCTTCTCCTCTTGCCTCACTATCCAAACACTCCTGGTATTCCAGACCAGAGCCCACGTGCTGCCGGAATCATGAGACTCTCAAAATTAACACCCCCGGAATACTTTGGAGGTTTGATATCGGATCTGATCCTAGTTTGCGACGTTACGTGAACAGTCTAAGCACGAGACACAGAGAAATGTTATTTGGGGGCACTGGGTTTAACACACACGCGCGCACAGTGTATTAGCACGCAAAAAGGCCTCCCTGGTTATCAGAGAAACCTGATCGGTGGTTCATGAAATGAAGAAGAGGAGAGAGGGAGAGAAATGAGAAAAGATTGTACATGTTTAGAGCCCGGAGCAAAACCACAGCATCCTCTTCGCTGGAGAGAGCGAAACAGACACCACACGAGAGAGAGAGAGGAGAGACAGAGGAAAGAGGAGGGAGAGAGAGAGAGAAAGAGAGGAGAGACAGAGGAAAGAGGGGGAGACAGAGGAAAGAGAGACCGAGGAAAGAGGAGGGAGAGACAGAGGAAAGAGGAAGGAGAGACCGAGGAAAGAGGAAGGAGAGACCGAGGAAAGAGGAAGGAGAGACCGAGGAAAGAGGAAGGAGAGACCGAGGAAAGAGGAGGGAGAGACAGAGGAAAGAGGAGGGAGAGACAGAGGAAAGAGGAGGGAGAGACAGAGGAAAGAGGAGGGAGAGACAGAGGAAAGAGGAGGGAGAGACAGAGGAAAGAGGAGGGAGAGACCGAGGAAAGAGGAGGGAGAGACCGAGGAAAGAGGAGGGGGAGACCGAGGAAAGAGGAGGGGGAGACCGAGGAAAGAGGAGGGAGAGACTGAGGAAAGAGGAGGGAGAGACAGAGGAAAGAGGAGGGAGAGACAGAGGAAAGAGGAGGGAGAGACCGAGGAAAGAGGAGGGGGAGACCGAGGAAAGAGGAGGGAGAGACAGAGGAAAGAGGAGGGAGAGACAGAGGAAAGTGGAGGGAGAGACAGAGGAAAGAGGAGGGAGAGCAAAAGGGAGAACGAAGATTCCTCTAAGGAGAGCGAAAAGAGAGGAAGAGAGAACGAGGGAGAGCGAGAGAGGAAGCGATTCTGTCCATCCGTTTTACTGCCAGGTGTAACCTTTACCAGAGAACCTCCCTACTTCTCAATTGCCCGAGAGGCCTAGTCAAGTCCAGACAGGTACGGAAATGGGCATTGGGGTTGCTGTGGGCTTCAGGGGGCTGGGGTGTTGAGAGGGTGCTGTAAATAACTGTAACTCCTTAGGCTGCACACACACACACACACACACACACACACACACACACACACACACACACACACCACAGAAAAGAGTGTCACACACATACACACTGCAGAAAAGAGTGTCTCTTTGTCTGGTTGGACAAAAGGAATTGAAATCAGCGGACGGATTGTCACAGTCGCGTTACTTCCTCGTTCTCTGGCCGCGAAATGAAATGAGAGCGGAAAGACACAAACACATTCCTCCGATCTGACACTCTCAGTCTGTTGTCGCTACGGGTCTGTGTAGTCCCGTAACTAAAAGGGAGTCTTTGGTGGCGACAGTGGCTCTTATTTGCATACATTTGAGAGTCAAAACAGTGGCAGTTGTAGTGACTGTCCCTTCGCCTCCTTCTGATTTGAGGTGTTGTTGTTCCTTTATCAGGAATCACAATACAAAATCATATTCTCACAAAAACCGGCGCATTCCTGGCGAGCTACAGAATATACCGGCTTTTGCTCCAACTCAGTAATGAAACACCGGATTCACGTTGTCAACGACAGCATTCATCAGTGCCTCGACGAGTTTGAATCATTCGTGTTAGTGCTGGGCTGAAACAAAAGCCTGCACATCTGTAGCTCTCCAGAACCAGGGTTGGAGTCCACTGCAGTAAATACTCTAGTTCTTGAGTCAGAATCTCCTGTCTTTAGGAGAATTTTCCAAACCCCCCCTGTGCACTATGACACTTTGAAGCCCGTGACCCCTTAGCCAGAGGTCACAAGGCTTTTATCCCATTGCCATGGTGATATTTGACACCCCAACCCCCAACCCTATCGCTGACTGGCCCATAACGGCAGACAAAGAAGCTGGTATTCATAGCAGCATCATAAAGACGTTAAAAGCTGATCTGTTTTATAGGTCTCCAGTCTAGTGGTCTACCACAGCCCGTTACAGAGCTGCCAACTAAGGAGCTGATCTGTTTTATAGGTCTCCAGTCCAGTGTTCTACCACAGCCCGTTACAGAGCGGCCAACTAATGAGCTGATCTGTTTTATAGGTCTCCAGTCCAGTGGTCTACCACAGCCCGTTACAGAGCGGCCAACTAAGGAGCTGATCTGTTTTATAGGTCTCCAGTCCAGTGGTCTACCACAGCCCGTTACAGAGCGGCCAACTAAGGAGCTGATCTGTTTTATAGGTCTCCAGTCCAGTGGTCTACCACAGCCCGTTACAGAGCTGCCTACTAAGGAGCTGATCTGTTTTATAGGTCTCCAGTCCAGTGGTCTACCACAGCCCGTTACAGAGCGGCCAACTAAGGAGCTGATCTGTTTTATAGGTCTCCAGTCCAGTGGTCTACCACAGCCCGTTACAGAGCTGCCTACTAAGGAGCTGATCTGTTTTATAGGTCTCCAGTCCAGTGGTCTACCACAGCCCGTTACAGAGCGGCCAACTAAGGAGCTGATCTGTTTTATAGGTCTCCAGTCCAGTGGTCTACCACAGCCCGTTACAGAGCGGCCAACTAAGGAGCTGATCTGTTTTATAGGTCTCCAGTCCAGTGGTCTACCACAGCCCGTTACAGAGCGGCCAACTAAGGAGCTGATCTGTTTTATAGGTCTCCAGTCCAGTGGTCTACCACAGCCCGTTACAGAGCGGCCAACTAAGGAGCTGATCTGTTTTATAGGTCTCCAGTCCAGTGGTCTACCACAGCCGTTACAGAGCGGCCAACTAAGGAGCTGATCTGTTTTATAGGTCTCCAGTCCAGTGGTCTACCACAGCCCGTTACAGAGCGGCCAACTAAGGAGCTGATCTGTTTTATAGGTCTCCAGTCCAGTGGTCTACCACAGTCCGTTACAGAGCGGCCAACTAAGGAGCTGATCTGTTTTATAGGTCTCCATCCAGTGGTCTACCACAGCCCGTTACAGAGCGGCCAACTAAGGAGCTGATCTGTTTTATAGGTCTCCAGTCCAGTGGTCTACCACAGCCCGTTACAGAGCGGCCAACTAAGGAGCTGATCTGTTTTATAGGTCTCCAGTCCAGTGGTCTACCACAGCCCGTTACAGAGCGGCCAACTAAGGAGCTGATCTGTTTTATAGGTCTCCAGTCCAGTGGTCTACCACAGCCCGTTACAGAGCGGCCAACTAAGGAGCTGATCTGTTTTATAGGTCTCCAGTCCAGTGGTCTACCACAGCCCGTTACAGAGCGGCCAACTAAGGAGCTGATCTGTTTTATAGGTCTCCAGTCCAGTGGTCTACCACAGCCCGTTACAGAGCTGCCAACTAAGGAGCTGATCTGTTTTATAGGTGTCCAGTCCAGTGGTCTACCACAGCCCGTTACAGAGCGGCCAACTAAGGAGCTGATCTGTTTTATAGGTCTCCAGTCCAGTGGTCTACCACAGCCCGTTACAGAGCGGCCAACTAAGGAGCTGATCTGTTTTATAGGTCTCCAGTCCAGTGGTCTACCACAGCCCGTTACAGAGCTGCCAACTAAGGAGCTGATCTGTTTTATAGGTCTCCAGTCTAGTGGTCTACCACAGCCCGTTACAGAGCTGCCAACTAAGGAGCTGATCTGTTTTATAGGTCTCCAGTCCAGTGTTCTACCACAGCCCGTTACAGAGCGGCCAACTAAGGAGCTGATCTGTTTTATAGGTCTCCAGTCCAGTGGTCTACCACAGCCCGTTACAGAGCGGCCAACTAAGGAGCTGATCTGTTTTATAGGTCTCCAGTCCAGTGGTCTACCACAGCCCGTTACAGAGCGGCCAACTAAGGAGCTGATCTGTTTTATAGGTCCCCAGTCCAGTGGTCTACCACAGCCCGTTACAGAGCTGCCAACTAAGGAGCTGATGCGGACTCTCTGTCAGGGCTCGTGAAACTTACACTGCAACTACACCCACACACACACACACCCACACACACAAGCAGGCTGCCACATGCAGACACAAACACACACACACTAGGCATAGTGAGATGCTCAGGTGTCAAATCCAACTCCCCATCTGCCCAAATCAGCTCCATTAACCCCCCAGTCATCTATTAAACTAGACTGATCTCATTTGAGACCCCGCCCCCCCCCCCCCCCCGCGCCACACACACACACTTTACCCTTAAGCCACTTCAGCCCTGCTATATTATGCTAACGCAGTTATCCCCCACTTTCCATCTCTCCCAATTAATGCAAACCAAAACCAGTAACCGCATTTATCAGACATTCCTTCAGGGGGGGGGCTTCTCCATATGTAGCCCCTACCCCCTCCCTCCTTTCCTTCCTCCAACCCTCCATCTCTCTGCATTTTTTCCCCAGAAAGGAGTGGAACGCTCTTTGAAGATCAGTCGGGACTACCAACAGAGAAAGACTACTGGCACAAGTATTAATGCACTATTAACAAAATAACATCCCTGATAGATTAAAGTAAAAAATAAACACTACACCGTTTTACACTACTGATTCTATGTCATACTATAAATACACACAACTGTAATGTCAGGACTCGGGCAACTCCAGAAGGCGTATTTTCGTCTGTTGTTGATTTACTTCTGTGTTTACTACAGTGTTGTAACGATATGCAAATGAGTTGTAGTCACAATGGTGTTTGTTCCTCACCGCCTGCCTCATGATGAATCTATAGCTGGGGTTCTAGGTGACCCATAGGACCTTCTCTCTCTCTCATCAACAACCAATATGAAAAAGCTTTCTCACACACACACACATCTTTCAGGGGTTTCTCTAAGACCTTAATGAAAGGTGAAGGGCAGAGGTGAGAAAGATATGAGCAGGGTGGTAGCGAGGCAAGGTCAAAAGGTCAAGATGGGCCAGTGCATGGTGAGAAGAGGAGAGATACTGGACGCTTTTATCCCTCACCTCTGGGGGTTAGGAGGTGAGGGAGGAGAGGGGAAGAGGTGAGGGCTTAGCATGAGAGAAGGAGGGGAAACAGAGGTCAAACGATGGAAGAACAGGAAATCACTCACACCTGCAGATTGAGAGGAGTTATTAGCTGCAGTCTTACTTCGCTTTACCAACCCAACAAAGAAACAACATCAATGGGGTTCGACTCCTTCATACAGGAGCCCTTTTCGGTCTCTCCCCCCCCCCCCCCCCCCCCCACCCCCCACACACACTCTATCTTAGTAGTGTAATGCCTCCATCCATTTCCCGCTGTCAATTATCCACATTAAACCCCTCCCTCCTTCTCTCTCCCTCCTTCTCTCTCCCTCCTTCTCCCTCTCTCCTTCTCCCTCTCTCCTTCTCTCTCTCTCTCTCCCTCTCTCCTTCTCTCTCTCTCTCCCAGAAAGAGGTCAAATTGCTTCCCTGTTATTATCTATTTCCAAGGTCACAAGGACACAAATTCAACCATTTTGTAACTTGACCCAATGTAAGGACATCTCCCAATGATGCAGGGAAATGGTCTGTGTGTGTGTGTGTGTGCCTGCGTGTGTGGGCATGGGTGCGTGTGTGTCGTGTCCTACCTGTCAGCGTCTCCCTGGCCCGTGGAGGTGTTGCGTTGGATGGTCTCTCGTACCGCCGCCATGCCGTCAGGTAGACGGTTGAGTCGCCGCGTGTACAGACTCAGACCGCCGTCCGTCATGTAGCTGAGAACAGAAAAGGGCAAGGGTCAACATTAGATAACGCAAGGTTTCCAAAGTCTAAGCTCACGTAAAAAGAAATATAAAAAAATAACACAACAATTAGTTTCACATCCCTTTTGACGGAATACAGTTGATCATGTCAGCAGCTTTCAAGCCGGGAAGAAGGAAACAGAGCCTGGACCAGCCCTTGGTCTAACACCCCAGAGAAAGCCAACAACTCCATCCCTTTCTGGGCTGGACAAACGAGACGGACGTTCCTTCCTGCTCGAAATAAAATCAACAAGGAGAGGAAAGGACATCCATCTTGTTTGTCCGTCCCAGGCACCCGTCTCCTCAATCAGGATGAAATGGCTGCTGGCCGACTGGACCGGGCACTAACTCCACACAACCGGGGCTCTGTGCACATGCACAGAAGAACAAAGACACACACACCAGTGCAGCTAGACCAGTACTTCCCCTACAGTCCCTAGATGTTTTCCCCGGTGCATTTTGGCACTCTTTTTTTTTCCAGATTTCAGTCTCGTTTTAGTCATTTTAACTCAAATATAATCAAATCTTAGTCACATTTTTGTCATCTGAATAACGATTTAGTGTGGTTATTGCCAAAATACAGAAAATAGCGGGCTATTTTAGGCAACTAACCAGCCTTTCGTTTTAGTAACGTAACATAAGTCCTGCTTCACTAAGCTTGTGATCCTAGCGCCAACAGTGCAGTAATATCTAACAGTTCACAACTCTGCTGGGTTTTTCCCGCTCAACAGTTTCCCGTGTGTATCAACAATGCTCTGCCACCCAAAGGACATCCAGCCAACTTGACATAACAGTGGGACGCACTGGTGTCAACATGGGCCAGCATCCATGTGGAACGCTTTCGACACCCCGTTGAGTCCACGCCCCGATGAATTGTGGCTGTTGGAGGGGTTGCAAACTCAATGTTAGGAAGGTGTTCCTAATGTTTGGTAAACTCCGTTGTAGGGACGACACTAAACCTTCCACACAACCACTGGCTGTACACATACAGTACACCTCATACATATACTAACTGTACAATACCAGGGAGTCAGAGCAGCGTAGCCTAGTGGTTAGAGTGTTGAACTTGCAACCGAAAGGTTGCAAGTTCAAATCCCAGAGCTGACAAGGTACAAATCTGTCGTTCTGCCCCTGAACAAAGCAGTTTAACCCACTGTTCCTAGGCCGTCATTGAAAATAAGAATTTGTTCTTAACTGACGTGCCTAGTTAAATAAAGGTAAAATAAATAAATAAAAATAACCAATCCTGAGGAGAGTCACAGGAACTGAACCAACCAATGTGGTGTAAAAAATAGCGCTTTGCCTGTGCATAGACAGGCCATTGTTTTCATATCGTGTATGGTGAAGACACAAACTGCAGAAGGAGCAAAGACACAGAATAACGCACAGAGATGCATTGTCAACGTCCCACTAAAGGCTCTATCAACACACTGCCCTGAACACTTAACGCTCTTGTTTTTTGTATGACCTTTCTACAAGCTCTCTATCACATATCTACAACCTCTCTTCAACCTCTCTATCACATATCTACAACTTCTCTATCACATATCTACAACCTCTCTTCAACCTCTCTATCACTTATCTACAACTTCTCTATCACATATCTACAACCTCTCCTCAACCTCTCTATCACATATCTACAACCTCTCTATCACATATCTACAACTTCTCTTCAACCTCTCTATCACATATCTACAACTTCTCTATCACATATCTACAACTTCTCTTCAACCTCTCTATCACATATCTACAACTTCTCTATCACAAATCTACAACTTCTCTATCACATATCTACAACTTCTCTACAACTTCTCTATCACATATCTTCAACCTCTCTATCACATATCTACAACTTCTCTTCAACCTCTCTATCACATATCTACAACTTCTCTATCACATATCTACAACCTCTCTTCAACCTCTCTATCACATATCTACAACCTCTCTTCAACCTCTCTATCACATATCTACAACTTCTCTTCAACCTCTCTATCACATATCTACAACTTCTCTATCACATATCTACAACCTCTCTTCAACCTCTCTATCACATATCTACAACTTCTCTTCAACCTCTCTATCACATATCTACAACTTCTCTTCAACCTCTCTATCACATATCTACAACCTATCTATAACATATCTTCAACCTCTCTATCACATATCTACAACCTCTATCACATATCTTCAACCTCTCTATCACATATCTACAACCTCTCTATCACATATCTACAACCTCTCTATCACATATCTACAACCTCTCTATAACATATCTACAACCTCTATCACATATCTTCAACCTCTCTATAACATATCTTCAACCTCTCTATAACATATCTTCAACCTCTCTATAACATATCTTCAACCTCTCTATCACATATCTACAACTTCTCTTTAACTTCTCTATGACATATCTACAACCTCTATCACATATCTACAACTTCTCTTCAACCTCTCTATCACATATCTACAACTTCTCTATCACATATCTACAACTTCTCTACAACTTCTCTATCACATATCTACAACTTCTCTACAACTTCTCTATCATATATCTACAACTTCTCTACAACTTCTCTATCACATATCTACAACCTCTCTTCAACCTCTCTATCACATATCTACAACTTCTCTTCAACCTCTCTATCACATATCTACAACTTCTCTATCACATATCTACAACTTCTCTACAACTTCTCTATCACATATCTACAACTTCTCTACAACTTCTCTATCACATATCTACAACCTCTCTATCACATATCTACAACTTCTCTATCACATATCTACAACTTCTCTTCAACCTCTCTATCACATATATACAACTTCTCTATCACATATCTACAACCTCTCTTAAACCTCTCTATCACATATCTACAACTTCTCTTCAACCTCTCTATCACATATCTACAACTTCTCTATCACATATCTACAACCTCTCTTCAACCTCTCTATCACATATCTACAACTTCTCTATCACATATCTACAACCTCTCTTCAACCTCTCTATCGCATATCTACAACTTCTCTTCAACCTCTCTATCACATATCTACAACTTCTCTATCACATATCTACAACTTCTCTTCAACCTCTCTATCACATATCTTCAACCTCTCTATCACATATCTACAACTTCTCTTCAACCTCTCTATCACATATCTACAACTTCTCACATATCTACAACCTCTCTTCAACCTCTCTATCACATATCTACAACCTCTCTTCAACCTCTCTATCACATATCTACAACTTCTCTTCAACCTCTCTATCACATATCTACAACTTCTCTATCACATATCTACAACCTCTCTTCAACCTCTCTATCACATATCTACAACTTCTCTTCAACCTCTCTATCACATATCTACAACTTCTCTTCAACCTCTCTATCACATATCTACAACCTATCTATAACATATCTTCAACCTCTCTATCACATATCTACAACCTCTATCACATATCTTCAACCTCTCTATCACATATCTACAACCTCTCTATCACATATCTACAACCTCTCTATCACATATCTACAACCTCTCTATAACATATCTACAACCTCTATCACATATCTTCAACCTCTCTATAACATATCTTCAACCTCTCTATAACATATCTTCAACCTCTCTATAACATATCTTCAACCTCTCTATCACATATCTACAACTTCTCTTTAACTTCTCTATGACATATCTACAACCTCTATCACATATCTACAACTTCTCTTCAACCTCTCTATCACATATCTACAACTTCTCTATCACATATCTACAACTTCTCTACAACTTCTCTATCACATATCTACAACTTCTCTACAACTTCTCTATCATATATCTACAACTTCTCTACAACTTCTCTATCACATATCTACAACCTCTCTTCAACCTCTCTATCACATATCTACAACTTCTCTTCAACCTCTCTATCACATATCTACAACTTCTCTATCACATATCTACAACTTCTCTACAACTTCTCTATCACATATCTACAACTTCTCTACAACTTCTCTATCACATATCTACAACCTCTCTATCACATATCTACAACTTCTCTATCACATATCTACAACTTCTCTTCAACCTCTCTATCACATATATACAACTTCTCTATCACATATCTACAACCTCTCTAAACCTCTCTATCACATATCTACAACTTCTCTTCAACCTCTCTATCACATATCTACAACTTCTCTATCACATATCTACAACCTCTCTTCAACCTCTCTATCACATATCTACAACTTCTCTATCACATATCTACAACCTCTCTTCAACCTCTCTATCGCATATCTACAACTTCTCTTCAACCTCTCTATCACATATCTACAACTTCTCTATCACATATCTACAACTTCTCTTTAACCTCTCTATCACATATCTACAACCTCTCTATCACATATCTACAACTTCTCTTCAACCTCTCTATCACATATCTACAACTTCTCTATCACATATCTACAACCTCTCTTCAACCTCTCTATCACATATCTACAACTTCTCTTCAACCTCTCTATCACATATCTACAACTTCTCTTCAACCTCTCTATCACATATCTACAACCTATCTATAACATATCTTCAACCTCTCTATCACATATCTTCAACCTCTATCACATATCTACAACCTCTCTATCACATATCTACAACCTCTCTATAACATATCTACAACCTCTATCACATATCTTCAACCTCTCTATAACATATCTTCAACCTCTCTATAACATATCTTCAACCTCTCTATCACATATCTACAACTTCTCTTTAACTTCTCTATAACATATCTACAACCTCTATCACATATCTACAACTTCTCTTCAACCTCTCTATCACATATCTACAACCTCTCTATCACATATCTACAACCTCTCTATCACATATCTACAACCTCTCTATAACATATCTACAACCTCTATCACATATCTACAACTTATCTTCAATCTCTCTATAACATATCTACAACCTCTATCACATATCTACAACCTCTCTATAACATATCTACAACCTCTATAACATATATACAACCTCTATATCACATATCTACAACCTCTCTATAACATATCTACAACCTCTCTATCACATATCTACAACCTCTCTATCACATATCTACAACCTCTCTATCACATATCTACAACCTCTATCACATATCTACAACTTACCTTCAACCTCTCTATAACATATCTACAACCTCTATCACATATCTACAACTTCTCTTCAACCTCTCTATCACATATCTACAACCTCTATAACATATCTACAACCTCTCTATAACATATCTACAACCTCTATCACATATCTACAACTTCTCTTCAACCTCTCTATAACATATCTACAACCTCTATCACATATCTACAACCTCTCTATAACATAGCCACAATCTCTCTATCACATATCTACAACCTCTCTATCACATATCTACAACCACTATCACATATCTACAACCACTATCACATATCTACAACTCCTCTTCAACCTCTCTATCACATATCTACAACCTCTATCACATATCTACAACCTCTATCACATATCTACAACTTCTCTTCAACCTCTCTATAACATATCTACAACCTCTCTATAACATATCTACAAACTCTCTATAACATATCTACAACCTCTATCACATATCTACAACCTTCAACCTCTCTATAACATATCTACAACCTCTCTATAACATATCTACAACCTCTCTATAACATATCTACAACCTCTCTATCACATATCTACAACTTCTCTACAACCTCTCTATAACATATCTACAGCCTCTCTATAACATATCTACAACCTCTCTATCACATATCTACAACTTCTCTACAACCTCTCTATAACATATCTACAACCTCTCTATCACATATCTACAACTTCTCTACAACCTCTCTATAACATATCTACAGCCTCTCTATAACATATCTACAACCTCTATCACATATCTACAACTCCTCTTCAACCTCTCTATCACATATCTACAACCTCTATCACATATCTACAACATATCTACAACCTTTCTATCACATATCTACAACCACTATCACATATCTACAACCACTATCACATATCTACAACTCCTCTTCAACCTCTCTATCACATATCTACAACCTCTATCACATATCTACAACCTCTATCACATATCTACAACTTCTCTTCAAACCTCTCTATAACATATCTAACATATCAACCTCTCTATAACATATCTACAAACTCTCTATAACATATCTACAACCTCTATCACATATCTACAACCTTCAACCTCTCTATAACATATCTACAACCTCTCTATAACATATCTACAACCTCTCTATAACATATCTACAACCTCTCTATCACATATCTACAACTTCAACCTCTCTATAACATAACCCTCTATAACATAACCTCTCTATAACATATCTACAGCCTCTCTATAACATATCTACAACCTCTCTATTACATATCTACAACTTCTCTACAACCTCTCTATAACATATCTACAACCTCTCTATCACATATCTACAACTTCTCTACAACCTCTCTATAACATATCTACAGCCTCTCTATAACATATCTACAACCTCTCTATCACATATCTACAACCTCTCTATATCATATCTACAACTTCTCTATATCATATCTACAACTTCTCTATAACATATCTACAACCTCTCTATCACATATCTACAACCTCTCTACAACATATCTACAACCTCTCTACAACATATCTACAACCTCTCTACCACATATCTACAACCTATCTATCACATATCTACAACCTCTCTACAACTTCTCTATACCTTCTCTACACCCTCTCTACAACATATCTACAACCTCTCTATCACATATCTACAACCTCTCTACAACATATCTACAACCTCTCTACAACATATCTACAACCGCTCATTATACCAGTCTCTTCCAAGCCACCTGTCCCCTTTGCCCTTTTCAGAGACACACAGAGGTGAGACACTGTATGAGGGGAACAGGTGAACAAGAAGGCGGAGGATGACGACGATACTGTAATTGGCCAGGTCTCTTACTTCGTACACCAATAACTCCCATAGGAAGTGGTTCAATCTAATAACAGCCACACAGAGGGGCGTTTGTCTCCTACTCTCGTACAGTATGTCCGCTCAGAAGCATTTTGTCATTCCATAAACATCTCTAGAATAACCTGGTATCTATGGACTTTACTGCAGAAAGCTAGTCGGCGACATCGGCGCAAACATTTGAGCTTCACCTCTCATGTTATATACGGCTACTGACCGGGGTTCTGCTCAAATTGCATTTCAATTAACTCAATTCCGGAAAGGAATTCCCGATGCCTAAACCAGAAAGGACCCATTTGTTGTGTGTGAGGGTTTTACGCCCAGAGTTCCCACCCAGTGGGACAATAAATAGACCCTAACTCTGCAACTGGCGACAGCAGAAGTGCCACTCTCACTAAAAACCAGGTAATGGCAACGTCGAGGTGCTACATGCTCAGCAACTCAGGACGACATCTCAGAGTCACACACACACACACACACACACACACACACACACACACACACACACACACACACACACACACCTTTATCCCCACTCGTCTAACTTTCTGGTTCACCCACCATTGGGACCTACCTTTTCGCCTCGCACATCTTTAATGACGGGCGTCCAACCTCAAACAAACGTGTCCAGGTGAGTTAAGATCCCCCCCTCGATAAAGATCAGAATGAAGCGTTCAGATCAGAATGTGTGTGTGTGTGTGTGTGTGTGTTCCAAATATTATATGTAGAAACAGTGTAACTGGCATACATATACTCTGCCTTAATTGTCTTGGGTGTGCGTGTGTGTGTGTGTGTGTAATGACTATACACTTAGACCTAAGTGTGTGCATAAGTATGTCTCTCGCGCACGCCTGTGTGTGTGTGTGTATGTGTGTGTATAAGTATCTGTGAATATGCCGTATGTGTGCTTCTAGTGTGTGTCCCTCGGTGGGTGCTCAGTGTTGGTATGCGGGCTTCTTCTGTTAACTCCTCATGCTCCCACTCACTGAAAGCTCTGCCTCTGCCTGGCTGTCTGCTTACTAAAGAGTACCAGGTGGATAGGGGTGAAGAGGGGAGGGGGTAAGGTTTAGAAGAGGAGGGGTCCAAAGAGAACACCACACCCCCAAGCCAGTCAGAGCGAGAGGTGAGGGAAGTTGGACCGGGGGGTCCAACTTCACATAAATATAATATATTATAAAAACACCTTTACACAACTGGAATGAGATAACGAACGACAAATGTAAGTCGACCTGTAAGTACAACTAGATAGATTACTATATCGTAAACATTTATGAAAACAACATTTGGATTTTTCTGGTCTTAATTCAAGGTTAGGCAAAAGGTTAGGTTTAAAATCTGATTTAAGAAGATACATTTTATTAAAAGGCAGTGTTTGTGACCTTGCCACTTGCACAGATAATGACTACTCTGTAGGTGGGCGTGGAATCCCACTGCCAACTCATCCTCTAAGGTCAAACCTAATAACACGTGCTTTAATCAGTTAGCCGCTAACGCAACCTAGCATTGGTGGTTAACCATTCAAGACCAGGGGAGGAGACTAAGCTATCAGTGTCTGTTTTAAATGGTTAAGGCACAGGGAGGCTCCACCATATCACCACACACACACACACACACACACACACACACACACACACACACACACACACAACCCCCCCAGGATACAGGCGTAATCTGGTCACTTGAATAAGGGCTCATTTCGACCATCAATCACCCTGTTCCGAGGCCGAGGCTGGGACCACACACACACACACGCACTCCTGTGCCTATAGTTCATCCTCAGAGCCTTTGTGTGTTTCCTTTATATCCACTATATCATCATAATTCTCTCACACGGCCAGGCTAGTGGTACAGAACATGATACCGGATCTAAACTCTGTACAGCACTTGATCACTCATCTCTCTACACTAAGGCACTACGGCGTTGGCTGGCGTCCCACCCAATCACTAAGTATAGATGTAGGAGATCATACTGCACTAGCAGGGAAATGGTTGGGGCCTTCATAGCACTCACCTGCCCAGGTGTGTGTGTTTTGATTTTGATTTGATTTGAATCTCTTTAATCCCCATTTGGACTAATCTTCCAAGAGTCCTTAAACATTCAAATACAATTTATAATACAAACACACTTTCACATATAACACACTATTACAAACATACATAATATACTAACATAATGACCCAATAAATACTCAATCTAAAAAATATTGATTAATCATCTACTATAGTCCCACAACATTTCTATATACTATATTTAAATTGTTTTAAAATTATTATTATTGAAAGGTTTCTAGTTTGCTCAGTTAATTTATTCAATTTCTGTATTGCTCTAAATCGAAATGTTATTTTGTCTATATCTCTTTTCTGTCTGGATAACGCATAGATGGTGGACAATCTATTCCTAGTATTTACGGAATGTCTGTCTCTTACCAACTGAATACCGTTGTGAATAGAACTTGGCCGTTTTAAATGATGTATATTATAAAATAAAATAAGCATGTTTTTTTCAATTATCTTGTTGATTGATGACCAACCAAGAACATTGCGTATGACGACAAGACAAGAACCATATCTCCACCTTAAAACAGTCCTTGCTGCTTTGTTCTGTGCATTCTGCAGCCTCCTAACTTCACTTGATGATGCATTTCCCCAGACCACAGAACAGTGGTTCACCTGACTCTTAATTAATGCTTGTGTTATTTGCCTTAGCTATTTAGCTATCCTTCTGATTATGCATGCTGTTTTAATATATATATATATTTTACATTGATTAGTTATTTGAGATGACCATGATAAGCAGTTGTCTAGCTGCACTCCCAATAGTTTGATTTCTGCCACTTCTTCAATTTGTACTCCTCCCATACTTAATTGTATCCCATGCTGTTTTGGCCTTTTCCTAGTTGAACAGACCAACATAACTTTGGTTTTCTTGGTGTTTAAAACAAGTTTGTTTTGGCAAACCCACTTCCTGATATTCTCCAAATCTCCTTGTAAAGCCTGCTGTGCCTGTTGAACCGATTGTCTTGCTGCATAAATTGTAGTATCATCTGCAAATATAGTAGATTGAGTTTCAACCAAGGCATAGGGAAGGTCGTTGGTATATATTAAATAAAGAAGTGGCCCAAGGCAGCTGCCCTGCGGTATACCATAGTTTAACACATTAGGGGAAGAAAATTAACCATTGATATAGGTGGACTGTTTCCTGTCAGTTAGATATGACTGTACCCAATTCAATGCTACCTCCTTAAAACCATAATGCATTAATTTTGTCAAAATTATTTCATGATCCACTAAATCAAATGTGTGTGTGTGTGTGTGTGTGTGTGTGTGTGTGTGTGTGTGTGTGTGTGTGTGTGTGTGTGTGTGTGTGTGTGTGTGTGTGTGTGCATGGTTTGAAATAGGTTATCTGAATGCGTCAGGGGGAGCACTTAACCCCATCCCTTTCAGAGCAGGTGACTCTGCGGAAGTGAAATGGAGCGAGAGAAACTTGCCGCTTTTTTGGTTCATACAACATTTCGATTCCATCATCTTTTTTAATTTATTTTGTATGTCTATTTTATACATGGTGGGGTCGTGTCTGTGTCGGGTCGAGGACCAAAAAACTTTGGAATCCCTTGAATTATGTGATCTAAAGAAGGCTATTTTCCTTCCTCTTGAGACTTTGAGGAGCGTAAGGATTTTTTTGTTGTTGCTTTTTGATGTTTGACTATACAGTATTCAGATATCCGTTCTTAGCTACTCATAGGTCCCTTTTTATCTAGTACATATCTTTCTGTTCCCCCACGAAGCTGCATTCAAAACTGTATACATAGTCTGCTGCCTTGTGTCTTAGTCTCACGCTCTCATTTTGGCCGTTCACTCTCCTGATTCTGGCATCGGCAGCAGAGTTGGCTCCCAGTGTGTAAATTCATATGATAATAATGACAGCATTGGTTTAAATTGCAGAGTATGACAGCCAAGGTATGCAGGGGGCCTGTTACAACATGGACACTGACTTCAACATGGGCACTGACTAGAAAACAAACAGGTTATGAGGTTCAACTCTACTGGATTGAACTCACAGAGCGAAGCTTCATACAGTTAGCATCTGATCTGGGCCCATGTTCATGAAGCATCTCAGAGTAGGAGTGCTGATCTAGAATCTGTTTTGCCCTTCAGATCAATAATGAGAATACAATTATATGGACAGGCAAAACCTGATCCTAGACCAGCACTCCTAATCTGAGACGATTTGTGGATACTGGTCCTGGTCCCCAAAGGAGATAAAATGCATTCGGAAAGTATTCAGACCCCTTCCCCTTTTTCACATTTTTGTTACATTACAGCCTTATTCCAAAATTTATTAAATTGTTTTTTTCCCTCATCAATCTACACAAAATACCCCATAATGACAAAGCGAAAACAGGTTTTTCGAAATTTTAGCAAATTTACTAAAAATAGAAAACTGAAAACCTTATTTACATAAGTATTCAGACCCTTTGCTATGAGACTCAAAATTGAGCTCAGGTGCATCCTGTTTCCATTGATCACCTTTGAGATGTTTCTACAACTTGACTGGAGTCCACCTGCGGTAAATTCAATTGATTGGACATGATTTGGAAAGGCACACACCTGTCTATATAAGGTCCCACAGTTGACAGTGAATGTCAGAGCAAAAACCAAGCCATGAGGTTGAAGGAATTGTCCGTAGAGCCCCGACACAGGATTGTGTCGAGGCACAGATCTAGGGATTGGATACCAAAAACATTTTTGCAGCATTGAAGGTCCCCAAGAACACAGTGGCCTCCATCATTCTTAAATGGAAGAAGTTTGGAACCACCAAGACTCTTCATAGAGCTGGCCACCCGGCCAAACTGAGCAATTGGGGGAGAAGGGCCTTGGTCAGGGAGGTGACCAAGAACCCGATGGTCACTCTGACAGAGCTCCAGAGTTCCTCTGTGGATATGGGAGAACCTTCCAGAAGGACAACCATCTCTGCAGCACTCCACCAATCAGGCCTTTATGGTAGTGGCCAGACGGAAGCCACTCGGGACAAGTCTCTGAATGTCCTTGAGTGGCCGAACCAGAGCCCGGACTTGAACCCGATCGAACATCTCTGGAGAGACCTGAAAATAGCTGTGCAGTGACACTCCCCATCCAACCTGACAGAGCTTGAGAGGATCTGCAGAGAAGAATGGCAGAAACTCCCCAAATACAGGTGTGCCAAGAAGACTCGAGGCTGTAATCGCTGCCAAAGATGCTTCAACAAAGTACAGAGTAAAGGGTCTGCATACTTATGTAAATGTGATATTTCAGTTTTATTTTATTTATAAAATGTGCACAAAAAAAATTAAACCCGTTTTGCTTTGTCAATATGGAGTATTGAGTGTATGTTAATGAGGGGGAAAAAACGATTTCATACATTTTTTAATAAGGCTGCAACGTAACAAAATGTGGAAAAAGTCAAGGAGTCTGAATACTTTCCGAATGCACTGTATACCATCTCAAAAAGCGATTACAGAATGTCTTCTCACAACAACAAGAACAACTGTATTTTTCCCTTCATGCCACATTACTGTCGGCTGTACCATGTTCACATTTTTACACTTGGGGGAGATTACAAATACACTGGTGCCCTCTTGTGACATGACAGCCACTTACAATAGATTGATTCCCAAACCTATGAGAAAGTCCGCAAAACCAACCAAACCAGCCCCAAAAGGGATGAGTTGCAATTTGCAAAATACAATGATTTTTTTTTAACCCTGTCATCATATGCTAGTCCTCTCAGAATACTCACCCACTGGTGACATCATCAGGGCGCGCTGCGTTCTTGCTCAGCACATCCCCGTCACTCATGTAGCCCGTCACCTCCATGGCGATGCCCTCCAGGTCAATATCCTCCCCTCTCCCCCCCAGATCCATACTGAGGGCACCTCCCCGCCCCGCCAGCTGTCTCCGCAGGGGGCCAGGGTACAGGTAGCGGCCCCCCTGCCCTCCTCCTCCTCCCGAGGCACGACCCCCGTAGCCGTTCCCCGTGGAGGGTGCGTCCCCCGCCTGCAGGCGGGGGCTGGATTGGCCCAGTCGCCATGATGACAGGGAGGGCCGGGAGGAAGTCAGGCTGAGGATGCTCCGCCCACTCCCGCCGCCGCTGCCACCGCTGATCTCCGTGGTGACGTTGCTATCAAAGGTCGTCTCCAAGGTGCTGGGGGAGGGAGGGGGGAGGGAGGAGGAGAAGCGGGAAAAAAGACTGAGCATAAGGCTAGACATTCAGCAGTATTGAACTGGACTAGACAGTGGGTAAGACCTCTCTAACCTCTCTCCTCTCTGCGAAAAGGAGAGAGCAAGCCGCAGGGAGAGAGACCGGGTCAGGAGCTTGAATCAAAATCCAAAGGCAAAACCACCGCTCCATCCAGCCACTACTGGTTCAAAGACACTGACATTCTCATACAGGGGGTAGATAGATCATGCTGAAAGAACCAGACACAAGACACAGTCTAGTGGGTTTTGGAGAACAAGCCCTCCATTACATACACACTAGAATAGAGCATCAGACAGACAAGCCTCAAACCGCAAAAGTTCATCCAACTTCGTCCTTTATTCTATTTCTATCTGGCAACCCTGGAGGCCGGGACACATCCCCAGTGTCAGCCTCGTGAGTTATTAGTGACACTACATGGCCACTAGGTGGCAGTCACGTCCCACTTAAAACGCTCTCCAGCCTCAAAATTAGACCTTTGTCCTGGGTGGACCACCCATTAATAACACGACCGCTATTTAAAACAGACGTGCTAACTCACTTTACCGTGTACATTAACAGCCTCTTTTATTCACAAGAGAAAGTATTATGGATCATTTGCTAAGAATAGCTTTATTGTGATCACTATTGTGGTCTCTCTCTCTAGGAGTTGTGTCTTTCATGTCTTAACGGATGTCAGTGGAACTTGTCGGACACACAGAAATAGAATGTGGAATTGAAACTGGCATCTGTTTGGCTACTTGGCTGGACATTGTCCATTCTCATTTGCAGGAGGTTCATACCTGTGTGTGATCTGAGTCCCCCGTAGACTGGACATGGTCTCTTCCAGGTTCTGGCGGAGGTCCGCAATGTTTTTAACAGTCCGCAGCCGCCGTGTCTCTGGATCTTCTTCTATACGGAACAAACATTGTACCTGAGCACATAGGCACTAGCGGTGCGCGGATCAACTGTCAGTTCACCCACACCCGCCCGCTATTGCTAATAACCCATCAGCAACCACCAGACTATATGTGATAAAGTCCAAATCTGAGGCTCACATCGGACCCTAAACCCGCTAATATAGAAGACGCGCTGTTAAGCTACAGTCAGAGTCAACTCCGACGTCCTTTGTGACTCCATGGATACACGTTAACTTTTTCTCCCCGTTCCTAAAAAACATTTGGCAATTGGAGTGTAGGCTATTTGACGCGCGCACAGTTAGGCTCCTAAATCTTAGGCTTAGACACTAATGCTAGATAGCCTACAATAATGAAAGAAAAACCTCAATGTAGCCTATAGATATGAATTATATTTTTATCGATTTTTTTAAGGTATCGTTTTAACTTTATTCAACCCGCCCGCCACCTGCCCGTCATCAACACAATATTTTCATGACCCTAAACTCGCCCGCTCCGTGGATATAACCGAGGGGAATGCGGGCTATGAGTCAACCTGCGCTTCACTAATGGACACAACAAAACCCACAACTGAATTGAGTGTGCATGAGCCAGGAAGGTATGTTTCCCATCAGATAGAATCAACCCACAGTCGGATTCATGTGCTTGTTCTCCTCCAACTAACGATCTCACCCAATCAAAAATAACCCCCTAAAAATGGCCCATGTAACTTCTGTACAGTGCAGACACATAATCAATCGCCCATCAGCTCCTACAGACAGAACTAGTCGATGGCCTACCTGAAAGGTCCTCAATGGACGGCTGGCTGGCTTTAAAGGGGATGTTTTCTCCGCCCCTTCCTCCTGACCCTGCCTCTGTCGCCATGATACCGTCCACGTCCGTTTGTGACCTAGATGACGGGGAAATTCCGAGCAAACTCAGGATACTATTACAGATTCATAAAGGATTGACAAATGTTAAAGTTGACAGTTTTATCAGTCCAAAGTATGTGTATTACTCACCTGTACATGAAGGGTGCTACGGTGGCTGTGTTGGGGTGGCTGTGGTGCTGCTGGGGCTGAGGTAGCTGGACGCTGACCGTGTTGCAGGCTGTGCTCTGTGTGGCGCCACCACTGCCACTTTCCACCACCGGGGCGGCGCTGTGGCCCTGTTGTGAGGCCTTGCCCTCTGTAGAAGCCAGACTAGAGGTAGAGCTAGAGTGCCTGCTGTCCCTGTCTCGGTCTCTGTCCAGGTGTCCGCGTTGCAGGACAAGACCCCCTCCCAACCGCATGCTCCGGGGACGCTCCCCACCCTCCTTCCCCCCTGCCGAGGGCGCCTTCCCCCCTACCCCCGAGGTTTTACCCCCTGGCTTTGGTATGCCGCTGTGTGCAGGGACAGAACTCTCCTTCTTGGCCACTTTGCTCCCTTTGGGTATGAAACTGGCGATTTTAGAAGTTCTCTTATTGGAGGAGGGTTCTGTTTCCATTGCGACACTGGTAGTCGCTTCCTCCTTAGGCTCCTCCCCCTGAGTTCCATCCTCTCGGTGGCGATGTGTTTCCCCGCCTCTTTCACTCTTTCCCTCTCTTTCTCCTTCTCCTTCCCCCTCTCCTTCTCCTTCTCTTTCTCCTTCTCCTTCTCCAGTCCTTTCACTGAGCTCTTTTTAGAAGTCATAGCTCTGCTGAACGTGCGCTGAGCGATTCCCCTCAGTGCGATCTTGGGGCTGCTGGTTGTTGTGGCGATGGTAGGGACATGGGCTGAAGCACCACCGTGGGTCGTCCCGTTACCTGTCCCGTTGACGCCGGGCCGGGTGTTCCCCTCTGCCTCCCCTAGGGAGTCGGTGTTGGACCCTGCTTCTGCCCTCTCTACTTCACCAGCCCCGAGCTGCCGGGCGGGGGCACCGCTGTCCGCCTGAGCTCCCTGATTGCTGGAGGACGAGGACTTAGATCCGCCTTTACTGTTAAACAGCTTGAGCTTCTCCAGCATAGACTTCTGTTGGATGACTTTCGGGGGGGGCTCGGTGGACGAGGAGGCCTTTGAGGAGGTATCCTTCTCCTGCTTGACAGAGAGCATGGCTGAGGAGGAGGTGTGCTTGGAGCTCACAGACTTACTCCTCCAGGGCTTGCTGCTGGAGTTGGGGTGGGGGATGGCCGAGGAAGAGGAGCATGGAGGGACAGGAGCCGAGGTAGAGACGCTGTTGGCGGAAGTGCTGATGGTCACCGGGGACGACGGAGCATGTTCAGTCATTACCGGAGTCTGTGAAGTCATGTCCTCGGACGGTTCTGTGAGGAAGAGGAGAGGATGAAGAGGTAGAAGGGATGAAAAAAAGGGATGAGAGGAGGAAGTGAGAAGCGGATAACCGAGAGGAGAGGAGAATAGGAGCGAGAGGGGATGAGGAGATGAGAGGAGGAAGTGAGAAGCGGATAACCGAGAGGAGAGGAGAATAGGAGCGAGAGGGGATGAGGAGATGAGAGGAGGAAGTGAGAAGCGGATAACCGAGAGGAGAGGAGAATAGGAGCGAGAGGGGATGAGGAGACGAGAGGAGGAAGTGAGAAGCGGATAAACGAGAGGAGAATAGGAGCGAGAGGGGATTAAGAGATGAGAGGAGGAAGTGAGAAGCGGATAACCGAGAGGAGAGGAGAATAGGAGCGAGAGGGGATGAGGAGACGAGAGGAGGAAGTGAGAAGCGGATAAACGAGAGGAGAATAGGAGCGAGAGGGGATTAAGAGATGAGAGGAGGAAGTGAGAAGCGGATAAACGAGAGGAGAGGAGAATAGGAGATTAGGAGATGAGAGGAGTGACGAAGAAGAAGAGAAGGGAGAAAGCAGGAGTGGGAGAGAGGATAACGAGAGGGGAAAGGCAAGAAATAAGAGATGGTTAGATAGAGCAATCCTCATAGACCCCACACCAACTGTCCATATAAGGTCTTGCACTGTGGAAATCTTGAGTTAGCCTGTGTTGACACAGTCTAAACGTGTCATTACTTAACGCTAGCGAGCACACGACACTCGGATAACTATTAGAAACCTTTGACACTAACAACGAGAGTGCCCATCAAAAACTGTTTATAAAAACAATGAGGGAAAGCCCTTTAAAGTTTGACCTAGGAATTTTAGCTGAGATAGAACACTGCTACCAACACCCTTGGGAGGTTTGGACTTATATGGACTGGTTCTGGTTCATTATCTTCCAATTCACAGTCAAAGACTCTATCCCAAGTCTGTATTCTGAACTACTGTGGAAATGAGCTAGCTAAAACACAAACACTTTCATTAAATTGGGACTATTTTGTCTAAATGAAGGTTTTACAAAAGACACGTCTGTTTTACTGTTACAGAGCACACAAAAACCAACACAAAGTACTTTAAAAAAAAGTTTATAGTTTGTTACCCCTCTAAATCAATAATGTTTGACTTACCAAAAACAGTCACAATCAAAAATCCAAAACCAACATTGATACAGAACTCATATAGCAGCTAAGATGTTCTTCCTCGAGAGACTAATACTGTACAGTACAAGAACAGTGTAGTTATTGTTGTGTGCCGGTAGAGACTCCAAGTGCCAACTTACTGCTAGCATTACTTTGAATATTCAAAGCCAAACTGCCAAACTGCCCTTGTGGCCACTCCCATGCCCAACCCATTAGTCAGCCAGTACAGCACATGGACACGGCAAAACAGAAGCTAAGGTCCTGCTGCACTTACCCAAATACCTTCACAAACACGGTCTATTATTAAGTAATGATCTCAAATTTCCACCGTTGCAATTCCTTTTCAATACACTCTTAGGGGAAAAAAGGTGCTATCTAGAACCTCGGCGGTCGAACCCTTTTTGAGAACCCTTTTTGATCCAGGTAGAACCCTTTTCAGTTCCAAGTAGAATGCTCTCTTACATAGGGTTCTACATAGAACCAATAAGGTTTCCCCCCCCGGAACCAAAAAGGGTTCTCCTATGGGGAGAGCCGAATAACCTTTTTTGGAACCCTTTTTTGTAAGAGTGTACCATCTCTTCGTACAGTGCAGTATGCAACCCCCTTTTCAGTATACTGCATTAACATGACTCTAAACACTTGGTAACTCCATAAACTAATCTAATTTAATATTCACACATTTGAACCTCGTTAAGGAAGTATTTACTAGGAATATTAAACCCTCCACATCTTTATGCCACATCCCATTTTCATCCCATTTATTCCTGTTTTTTAAACACCTTTCATGCCCTAATTGCTTTTCATGCCCCTTTCGTTTCCCCCCAGTTCAGTATTTAGAAAGCCGGCATTGAAACAATGCGCCCATTAGGAAGTGATTAGGGCCCAATTAGCCGTGCTAGAGGTTAGCCGGCGGAAAGTGGGTCAGGTTGCTAATAGCTGGCTTCCTATTGGAGGAGGGCCTGAATGAGAGAGAGAGAGAGAGGACCAGCTGTAATTACAGAGGAGGTAGAGAGAGAGAGAGAGAGAGAAATAGAGAGAAATAGAGAGAAATAGAGAGGGATTCAGACTCACTGAGGCTGGGATGTGGGAAAAGGGGAACGATGAGAAGCTCACGTCATGCCAACAGAACGGTCTGTGCCCCAGAGGGAGAATAGGGGGTGAAACCAGCTTGGGTTTTGGTTGAGAAGTGGACATTGTGTTGGCTTGGACACTGGACACAAGAAACACACAGAGCATTTCTGGGGATGACCCAGAACCAGATGACCACCTAAGATGCCCCAGTTTGAATGAAAAGGAGATCCACATTTGGCATCCTGGGTCAGAAGTGAAATTGCAATGAACCCCTTTGCCCCACAGTTGTCAATAAAGTTGTATTGAATTCAATCCCCTTCTTATATCACACAATTGACTTGTTTCCTGTTTTAGACACACACGTGATGTATCAATACACATAAACACTCACACCTGAGCCACTGACCAGCATTCTTTCTCCCTCTTCCACACCTAAAGATTGCCACACAGTCAACTTTTGTCTGGTCCAATATCACAAACACATGGACTGCTGACATCCCACTCGTAAGAGATCATAGACCTCCTGACCTGGCTACTGAGATCACTGTGACAAAGTTCACTACCTTGGGACAAAAATAGGACTCCACCAACACACACACACACCTTTGTGCCTCTATATGACTTGTGTATTCTAGTTTAGTTTACACAGGACCCAGGTTTTAGTGTTTAAATCTTAACTACTCAATTAGTGCAATCAATTAGTAGTCTGAAATCTGAGTCTGACAGACAGAGAGAGGCCCTCAGGACTTAACCACAGACCACCAGTGAACGTCCTGCCATAACCCAACTCTGTCTCTCTCTCTCTCTCTCTCACACACACACACACACACACACACACACACACACGTTCATACCTCTGTTAAACAATGGATTAAAACAAAATCTCATCTGCAGTGCATTTGGAAAGTATTCAGACCCTTTGACTCTTTCCACATTTTGTTACGTTACAGCCTTATTCTAAAATGGATTAAATCGATTTTTTCCCCTCATCAATCTACACACAATACCCCATAATTACAAAGCAAAAACGGGTTTTTAGAAATGTGTTTGAAAAAAACAACTGAAATATCACATTTACGTAAGTATTCAGACCCTTTACTCAGTACTTGTGGAAGCGCTTTTGGCAGCGATTACAGTATCGAGTTGAGACAGCCTATAGGGAGGAGGTCAGGGACCTGGCTGGGTGGTGCCAGAATAACAACCTCTCCCTCAACGTAACCAAGACTAAGGAGATGATTGTAGGCTACAGGAATAGGAGGACCGAGCACGCCCCCATTCTCATCTACGGTTCTGTAGAGCAGGTTGAGTTCCTTGGTGTCTACATCAACAACAAACTAGAATGGTCCAAACACACCAAGACAGTCGTGAAGAGGACACGACTAAGCCTATTCCGCCTCAGGAGACTAAAAAGATTTGGCATGCGTCCTGAGATCCACAAAAGGTTCTACAACTGCAACATCGAGAGCATCCTGACCAGTTGCATCACTGCCTGGTACGGCATTTGCTCGGCCTCCGACCGCATGGCACTCCAGAGGGTAGTGCGTACAGCCTAGTACATCACTGGGGCTAAGCTTCCTGCCATCCAGGACCTCTACACCAGGCGGTGTCAGAGGAAGGCCCTAAAAATCGCCAAATACTCCAGCCACCCCAGTCATCGACTGTTCTCTCTACTACTGCATGGCAATCGGTACCGGAGTGCCAAGTCTAGGTGTAACGATCCTCTTCCTGTGAATGACTGGACCAAGGCGCAGCGTGAGACGTGTTCATTATATTTTATTAAAATCAGAACACTAGAACAAAAAACAACAAAGAGGAAAACGAACAGTTCTGTAAGGAAACTAACTATACAGAAAACAACTACCCACAAAACCCATGTGGGCAAGAGCTACCTAAGTATGGTTCCCAATCAGAGACAACGATAGACAGCTGTCCCTGATTGAGAACCATACCCGGCCAAAAACAAAGAAATACAAAAACCCAGAAAAAGGAACATAGAATGCCCACCCTAGTCACACCCTGGCCTAACCAAAATAGAGAATAAAAGCCTCTCTATGGCCAGGGTGTGACACTAGGACAAAAAGGCTTCTCAACAGTTTTTACCCCCAAGCCATAAGACTCCTGAACAGGTAATCAAATGGCAACCCGGACTATTTACATTGTGTGGCCCCCCCAACCCCTCTTTTACGCTGCCGCTACTCTCTATTTATCATACATGCATAGTCACTTTAACTATACATTCATGTACATACTACCTCAATCAGCCTGACTAACCTGTGTCTTTATGTAGCCTCACAACTGTTATTTTTCACAGTCTTTTTACTGTTGTTTTATTTCTTTACTTACCTATTGTTCACCTAATACCTTTTTTGCACTATTGGTTAGAGCCTGTAAGTAAGCATTTCACTGTAAGGTCTACCTACACCTGTTGTATTCGGCCCACGTGACAAATAAACTTTGATTTGATTTGAGTCTTATTGGGTATGACGTTACAAGCTTGCCACACCTGTATTTGGGGAGTTTCTCCCATTATTCCCTGCAGATCCTCTCAAGCTCTGTCATGTTGGATGGGGAGCGTCGCTGCACAGCTATTTTCAGGTCTCTCCAGAGATGTTTGATAGGGTTCAAGTCCGGGCTCTGGCTGGGCCACTCAAAGACATTCAGAGACGTGTCCCGAAGCCACTCCTGTGTCGTCTTGGCTGTGTGCTTAGGTTCGCTGTCTTGTTGGAAGGGGAACCTTTGCCCCAGTCTGAGGTCCTGAGCACTCTGGAGTAGATTTTCTGACTCGTCTCCCAGTCCCTGCCACTGTAAAACATCCCCAAAGCGTGATGCTGCCACCACCATGCTTCACCGTAGGGATGGTGCCAGGTTTCCTCCAGACGCGACGCTTGGCATTCAGGCCAAAAAAGTTCAATCTTGGTTTCATCAGACCAGAGAATGTTGTTTCTCATGGTCTGAGTCCTTTAGGTGCTTTTTGGCAAACTCCAAGCGGGCTGTGCCTTATTTGTCTGTGTATGAAGCCATGGGCTTCTGGGATATCCCCCGTTTTCACGGATCATCACGCCTGTGTGTGTGTTCCACTGTGTCTGTTCCACTTTGTCTATACGTGCCATTACCAAGTGTACAATACAAACGTCCACAATGTGTGTGTGTGTGTAGCATGTGTGCAGGCGTGTGCGCATGTCAGAGACATGTTTGTTCAGCACTGCCACTTCAAAAGGCCCATGGTTTCCCCACAGCGTGTAACGGCTCAACCTCGTCCCAAACTAAACCCGGGAGGAAAACGCTGCCGAGACCGCAACCGCACGCAAAAACAAGCTTAAACGCATTAGAGGGGCCTAGCATCGGCCGACACTGCGTAGCCCACTTGACCGATTTCACTGTCGCAAGACTGTAATTTAGATCACCCATCAGTCAGTACTGACCTGTGCATTCCCTGCCTATAGAAACATAGAGAGATAGACATAAAGTCTAAACATAAAAGCCATGACTGAGCCTGGGGGAGCAGTATGATACTTATAGACACTGTATACAGTTTAGAATGACGCGCAGCCTAAACATATGATGATGAATGTGTCCAGATTCAGGAAGACACTTTTCTTTAGCAACATACAGCACAGTACTGTATGATACTTATAGAAATAGCTCAGGCGTATTTCCAGGACTGCCCAGAGAGCAACCATTTTTAGCCGAACACAGATGTCTTGCCAAAAAAAAACTACAAATAAATAGATAAATAGACAACTAAAAGTGATTTTTTTTTTTTTTGCTTATATGTTCTATTGCTCCGTTCAATTGAGTATCATTTAATATAGTCGACTTCTGTCTAAACTGCTTACTCATATCCCCAAGTGGGACAGCTAGTCTTGATTTGGAGTGAAACTTTTAAAGTTCCTCCACATGAACACACTCAAACAGAGGCTACAGGCTCATCGGCTGGCCATTCATTCAGCACTGTCTGCACTGTCCGTACACTCTCACATGTGTGCATGGATGCACACCACACACGCACACCACGCATGCGCACCACGCACACCACACACGCACACCACGCATGCACACCACACACGCACACCACGCGCACACACCACACATGCACACCACGCACACACACCACACATGCACACCACGCACACACACCACGCACACACACATACAAGAGTAAGCACCCACGCGCACATTCGCATAGAACGCACATACACACACACACACACACACACACACACACACACACACACTCTCTCGCTCTCTTTCAATTCAATTCAAAGGGCTTTGTTGGCATGAGAAACATATGTTTACATAGATAATAAACTAAATGTGAATTAAATAATACAAAATGAACCGTAAACATTACACCCACAAACGCTACAAAGGAATAGAGACAGTTCAAATGTCATATTATGTCATATTATGTCTCTCAAGGTGAGAATGTAAAGCATAAGAGGAAGGCCAACTGTATGCTCATGTCTCTCTACTGTGTAAAACAGGATGGTTCCAGGGACATGTTTTACATTCTCCTGTCAGCAACACTGAACAGTTCAGGCTCGTTTTTCCTGAGCCTTAGCATCTTCAGCATTTTATTTCAAGGTAGTAAATCACTGAATGTTCACGCTAGTAAACTTGTTGCTAATTTGGTACAGTAAAGCTTACTAAGTAAAATTATGTATTAAAACAGTGTATGATTATTTATTTTTTAAACACAAACTAATCACAAAATGTCAAATATGACTGAGTCAGACCCTGTGTCTGGTCACTAGGTAAAAGACCATGACCAATGGTACTATAAGTCTGGGTCGATTCCTAACTGTCATACAAATCGCACATTGACGTCATGTATGATTTGGGAGAAAGCTAGTTTCAGCACCCAGTGAGGCTAAGAGGAGAGCAGTGAAAAGATAGATGACAAACCTCAGGAGTTGTATCACTGTCCCAGTGGAGTAGAGACCAAAAGAAGCTGAGCGCAGAAGCCAGGGTTCCAAACTCTGACAGACGTTCCACAGAGGGCAGTCTGAGTGGAACTGTTGTGCAGGAGTGAGTTGGGAGAGGGGGGGAGGGATTTGGCAGACACTCAACAGGGAAGACAGGGGGTTTTGGGGGGGGGGGAATGATTCCAAACCCCCCTCCCTACCTGCCGTCTGTCCCTCTGCACCCTTCACATCACTCTCTCTCTCTCTCTCATCACCCTCTCCTTCTCTCGTTTCCCTCCATCTCTCCTGCCTCCATCGTTCATACAGTCTAACACAGGGGAATGGATTGAGACTGTGGAAGACAAACACAGTGAGTCTAGAAACAACCCTGGGAGACCAGCTGGGTGGTGACAACAGCGCAGAGAAGCGACATAAAACCTTTAACTAAATGCACAGTCAACACAGATTCGCCATGGCTGAACACAGCCGAAAATAGAGCCGCATTAAGTCAGCACAGTAGACAGAGTGTCAGTCGATCTGAATATAGTGACGATTGATTGAATTTTGATTTGTGTGACCACACACTAACGCGTACGCTGATAATCGGGAAGCGGGTACAGGGAGTGAATATTTAACAATGAATAGAACATAGTGCAAAACAAGAAACACGAAAAGCGTACAGACAAGAAACAGAGTCAATAACGCCTGAGGAAAGAACCAAGGGGAATGACAGATATAGGGGAGGTAATCAGGAAGGTCATGGAGTCCAGGTGAGTATCATGAGGCGCAGATGCACGTAACACTGGGCCCCCTCAGGGGTGTGTACTCAGTCCCCTCCTGTACTCCTTGTTCACCCACGACTGTGTGGCCAAACACGACTCCAACACCATCATTAAGTTTGCTGACGACACAACAGTGGTAGGCCTGATCACCAACAACGATGAGACAGCCTATAGGGAGGAGGTCAGAGACACTGCCAGGATAACAACCTCTCCCTCAATGTGAGCAAGACAAAGGAGCTGATCGTGGACTACAGGAAAAGGCGGGCCGAAACAGGCCCCCATTAACATCGACGGGGCTGAAGTGGAGCGGGTCGAGAGTTTCAAGTTCCTTGGTGTCCACATCCCCAACAAACTATCATGGTCCAAACATACCAAGACAGTCGTGCAGAGGGCACGATAAAACCTTTTCCCCATCAGGAGACTGAACATTTTTGGCATGGGTCCCCAGATCCTCAAAAAGTTCTACATCTGCACCATCGAGAGGATCCTGACCGGTTGCATCACATCCTGACCGGTTGCATCACCGCCGGGTATGGCAACTGCTTGGCATCTGATCATAAGGCGCTACAGAGTGTAGTGCATATGACCCAGTACATCACTGGGGCCAAGCTTCCTGCCATCTAGGACCTATATAATAGGAGGCGTCAGAGGAAAGCCCATAAAATTGTCAGAGACTCCAGTCACCCAAGTCATGTACTGTTTTCTATACTACCACACGGCAAGCGGTACCGGAGCGCCAAGTCTAAGA